>NC_009319.2:873238-881567 GCF_000002845.2 Leishmania braziliensis MHOM/BR/75/M2904 | reverse complement strand
CCCTAGTGCGACACGGGCAGATAAGCTGCGGCTGCGTGTGCGTATATATGTGCTGACTTGTTCATGGTAGAAGGGTGCGCTGGAATGCACCGGAACACAAAAAAATATAGTGCGTTTAATCTCCCTATCTTCTGTTCATTTCTTCTTCAACCCTCTCGTATTGCGCCCTCTCTCAATCATCGTAATCGAGGCAATTCGTTCTCCTCTTGCTGCTTGCAGCCGTTGACGCACAACGCGTCTTTGCGCCCACACGTGTGTGTGTATCTGTCGTTCTTTACCATCGGTGGCTGATCTGCCCGAAGACGGGCGCGTGCTTCTCTCTCTCTATACACGTATCGTCACGCCCAAAATGGCTGCGATGGTGCCAACGCAAGATGCGTCGTCGCTGTTTTGCAGTGCGTCAGGTTTGCCTGAATCTTCTTCGCCACCGTCCACCTCTTCACTTCGAAACTGTCCCGGAACTGCCGCACACTCTGGGGGGCAGCCTGCGGCGTTCCAGCCGCGGCACAATACTATTGCCACGCTCGTCGCGGGCGTGGAAGAAGACAGGTCTGTGAGCTCCCTTCCCTTCTGTGTGCGACGCCTGCGTGGACCGGGCCGAGTGCGCCGTGTTCCGCCAGGCACGGCGTACCACTCTGCTGGCGCCCTGCTGCGCCGCCTATTGCGCTACAGCGACGATGGCCAGGCGCGTGTGGAGGTAGTGCGTGAGTCTGCCGGCAGCGTGAGCCTTGGCACGGGGCACCTCGGAGGACGGCAGGCTACAGCAGCTGAAGAGCGGCGAGAGGAGAAGCAGCAGAAAATCGCTGTGACGCAGCACGCACAGCTGAGCGTCCAAGAGACTAAGAGCAACCGCACGGGGAGCCAAGATCGGCGCGAGCGTGCCGCCATCTTGGCGATGGAGACGGAGCGGCGATGCAAGGCAGAGCAGGAGTTCAGGCTGTCGTCTCTTCTGCAGGCACTGCCACTGCTCCGTGTAGTGCCGCCACAGAGCCTGTTGCAGCAGGCCTACACGGAGGAGCTGGTAGCTGAGCCGGCGAGCCACGCACTCACGTTACCACACACCAGCAGGACTCTCAACGCCAGTATATCGATATCGTCGGCGGCTGTCATGACTCACGGAGATCATTTGCCGTCGGGCGTGGCTAATAGTAAGGGCAGCGACGCAGATGGTAATGGACGAAGCGCTGGCGGTAACATTGGCCGGCATGGTGCCGTAATGGCGGCGGATTCTTGCATACGCGGCGCCAGCGGGCTCGGGCTCGGCTTGGCGGTTCTCCTCACCCCCGAGGAGGCGGCTGGGCTGCGCGAGACGCCGCTACGGCGAACACCAGCACAACCCACCAGTGCCTCCGGCAGCGGAGGCGGCGGTTTCGACAACGGGGAGACCCATCTTTCCCCTTTGGTTCCTCTCAGCACTAACAATATCGCAGCGGCTTCCAGCATATCTCGAGCCCCACTCTCCACCCTCCGCGAGACGACAGGGTCAACCGGCGCAACAGCGACGAGCAGCAGCGCTGGCTTTGCAGCAGAAAAGCTGCCAATGACCTTGGAAGAAGACTCTGAAAGTGCACAAGCAGCGGCCGCTGCTGCAGCGGCTCTCAACGGCATCGTCATCGACAGCGGGTTTGGCGTCACCATCAAGGTTGGCGCCTCCTGTGACGAGCCAAACTCGCTCCGGTGTGTCGCGTGGGGTGGCTGCCGACCGCCGTTGCTGCGAGCGGTGGTGTGGCGGCTACTGAGCGACTACGCGCCTGCCGCTGTCCCGCGGCAGAAAGAGGAGTTGCAGCGCAAACGTCGTCAGTATGAGAGTTATACACGGCAGTACTGCAGTGCACTGACAATGCTGTCGCTAAGGGAATCGCCGTCGACATTGCCATGGACGTCACCGTTGCCACGGATGCACGAGGGTAGTAGTGCTGCCGGCGTTGCTGGCCTTCGCGACGCGCCACCCCTCTCTCGGCTTCCCGGCGCCGGACTACCGCAGAGCAATGGCCTCGGTCAGACGCTCAGCGGTGGCGCATCGACCACGTCCGCGGTGGCGGTCTTCTCTCCATACGAGCGTGCTATTCTCTACCAGATGCTGCTGGACCTGCCGCGCCATCAGTCACCCATCTTTCACGCCGGCCGCTCACTCGCAGGCATGGCGCGCTGCTTATTTCTCTGGTCCCAGCGGCACCCTGTTGTCGGGTACGTGCAAGGCATGGACGACGTAGTCGCCGTGTTTTATCAAGTCTTCCTCGCGGACGCGCTGCGGCAGTTTGCGCGGGGGTCGGAGCAGCCCACCACACAGACGCGCGAGGGCGAGCCGAGAAAAAGCGGGACAGCAGCGGCAGTGCGCTTTGATAGCAAAAGTGACGATAAAGGCGCCTGGCCGAGCGGCACAGAGGTGGGCAGCATGGTCTGCGACACGGACACGGGAGCGGTGATGCGTCTGCTGGTGTCGTCACTCTCTGCCACGGGGCAGCGGACCTCCCGGCCCTTCACAGCCGCCTCGACGCCGGCGGAGGTGGCTGCGCCGCCAATCGCCACGACAGCGCTCAGCGCCCCTGCCACTCGGGCCGCCTCAGCCGCCGCGCTCTCTCCCTACCTTTCCGAGGCGGATGTTGATATCTTGTTTGACACCCCCGCCGCCCTGGACGCGATGTTGGCGGAGCTACCGGAGAGCTACCTGATGCAGGTGGAGGGCGACACGTACTGGTGCGCCGGTCGTGTGCTGTCGCTGCTGCAGGATAACTTCATGCCGGGCCAGCCAGGCATTTTACGCAATGTGCGTCGCCTTGAGGCCCTCGTGCGCGCTGTGGACCCTTCTCTCACCGCCTTCCTGGACGGGTATGGCTTGACTGTGATGGATGGCTGCTTCCAGTGGCTGCACTGCCTGCTGGCACGCGAGCTGCCACTACCACTGCTGCTTCGCCTGTGGGACTGCTACCTGGCGATTGGGATTGATGGCGATCGTGCACCAACGATGGCAGCAACGGTCAGTGGTGCTCACGTGGCGACTTCTTTGCCCGCCGCCGGCATGGCAGCACAGGAGTCCTGGGCGAGCGACGAGGAGATCATGCACTTCCACGTATGTGTGTGCTGCGCGTTGCTCCGAAACCTGCGCACCAGCTTGCTCCGTACCGCTTCCCATACTTCAACCTCAACTGCGTCACTAGTGCCTGGCGGAAGGTGGGGGGCGGCGGCGCTTGCCACAGTGTTGCCTGTCTTTGGTTCGCGTACCCCACAGCGCGAGGGAAACGGCGCGTCGGCATCTTCAGCAGCGGATGTGGGAGTACGTTTGGGCACATCTTTGACAGCTGCACCACCCATGGACGTCGTGATGAATACGCTGAAGCATCCGTTCGAGGCGCTGTTTCCCCAGTACACGTCCGCCAAACAGCAGCAGCGTTCGGTGGACAGAGAAAACAGGGATGCGCAGAGCAGCCTCCAAGCCCGTGCGAGCTCGACGGAGGCGGCGACGCGGTGGCTGGACACTCTCATTGCCGACGCCTACTGTATCTGGCGGCAGCATCCGATGCGTGGTTGAGAGTAAACCACTGGCTGAGGTGTGATTTGATGTAAGTTCTCCCTGCCTGCTGGCTTGTGGAGTGCAGCGGTGGTGTTGGTGGCAATTGTGAGTGTCACTGTGGCTGTCAAAGAGAGTGGCGGTGGTGGCAGCGGAGTGGAGACGGAGAGTGTGTCGGAACAAGGTTTGAAGGAACGAGGCGTGTGCGAACTGTAGCACTGCCTCCAACCTCTCCCTCTCGCTCTTGCGTCTTTGCTGACACGTACTCGTCGTGAGCGTGTATCTGTGCACCTTCATCTTCCTTGAACATGCCGCACTTCCCTGCAGCCCTTCTTCCTCCTGTCTCTTCTCTGTTTCTCTTTCACCATTGTCGTCTTCCTCTTTCCACCACCACCACCCACCCCCCTTTGGGTTGCTCAGTCAGCACGTCGCTCTTGACGCCCGCTTGCGCGATACAGCGACGTCATATTCGGTTTTTATGTTCTCCACCCACCCACGCACACACACACACACATCAATCGACATGGGCGCCGTTTCTCGCCTTTCTCGTTGTTCTTTGCATTCGTTTTGTACGTTCCTCGCCATTTTGTGCTCCTTATTCTCTGTCCTCACGGTGATGAGCTCTGTCAGCCGAAAACAAACGACCCCACTTTCCCCAGCCAATGTACAAGTCCACATGCTGCGCGGCGCCTCTGATTCCCCCATCTTACATACCCACGAGCTCTCTCTCTCTCCTCTTCTCGGTGCGCGACCTGTCGCTCTTTCGTTGGATGGCAGCGCGGCTACGTACGCAGGCTCGTGTTCCTCCATCTCTAGCCCTCTCTGTCTCCGCCTTCTCTCTCTCTCGCTTTTCCCTTTTCCCCTTCTGAATGCCGCCTTGCTGGGGTTTCTTTTGGATCCTCGATTGTTCATGGCCGCTACTCGCGCACCCACCGCGCTTGAACGCAGTAAAGCGAAGGTCGAAGTGTGAGTGCGTGCAGGTAGGAGCGTTCGCGTGTCCGCGGAGTCCCTCCACCCCACCCACTCTTCCTCTCCTTCAACTGTTCTTTCTTTCTCCCACTCCTTCCGTACATCCCCCCCTCCCCACACACACCCACTGCGCACTTGGAGCCTGAGGTGGTACTGGTAGCATTTGCACGTGAATCATAGCGACCAGCCCTTTCCCTCTTCTTGCCCACTTCCTCAGTCACGACACATCGGTACCTCAGGTAGGCACCAATGGGCGTCAAGTCCAAGAAGAAGGCTAAGACCCGGCTGGACGCGTACTACCGTCTGGCCAAGGATCAGGGGTACCGCGCCCGCTCTGCCTACAAGCTGATCCAGCTGAACCGCAAGTATGACTTCCTCGCCAAATCACGCGTCCTCGTCGACCTCTGCGCAGCGCCTGGTGGTTGGTGCCAGGTGGCGGCGCAGCACATGCCGATAGGCTCTAAGATCGTCGGCGTCGATCTTGTACCTATCGCGCCGATCCGCGGCGTCAAGACCTTCGTTGGCGACATCGTGGATGATAAGACGCGCAAGATGATCGTCACGTACCTGAAGAAGGAGCCGGTCGACTGTGTCATTCACGATGGTGCGCCAAACGTCGGTGGTGTCTGGTCGCGCGATCTTTTCGACCAAAACGCGCTCGTACTGGCGTCGGCCAAGATGGCGTGCTCTATGCTGAAGGCAAGCGGCTGGTTTGTTACGAAGGTCTTCCGCTCGCCGGACTTCCACAACCTCCTCTGGGTGTTCAAGCAGCTCTTCGATAAGGTCGAGGCGACGAAGCCGCAGGCGTCTCGTATGGAGTCTGCCGAGATCTTCGTTGTCTGTGCCGGTTTTAAAGCCCCCAAGAACATCGACCCCGCCTTCTTCAACCCGCAGAAGGTCTTTGCTGAGGTCGGCGAGGAGAAGATTGTCTCCGCCTCCGGCCTGCTTGTCACCCCTAAGTCCGATGTGCCGATAGGGTACGACGAATTCGCGACTGTCTCACACCGTGTCGCGTCCTTCTCCGACTTCCTCCGCGCCGATGACCCCAAGGGGTTTCTCAAGATACACCATGAGCTGCGCTTTAGCGACGATGTGGACAAGGCGTACCTGAAATCGAAGAGCTCCAAGAAGGAGCTGGTGTACCTCTGTGGTGATCTTCAGCAGGTGGGTGAGGCCGACCTCCGGCGCATGCTGCGGTGGCGTGAGCAGCTGCTGCGCGAGCAAGCTCGCCACATCCAGGCCGACGCGGTGGGCACTGAAGAGGACGGCGACGCGGACAGCATGGTCGGCGGGACCGGCAGCGACGGCTGCGACGACGGCGACGATGAAGATGACGGCCAGAGGAAGCGCGACTACTACTTTGACTTTGACAGCCCTGAGGGTGTCACACAGATCGCGCGTGAGCTGCTCGAGATTCGCAAGAAGAAGGCTAAGGAGTTGAAGAAGAAGCAGAAGAAGGTGGTGGATCGCAAACTGAAGCAGATCAAGGGCCTCATCAACTATGACCCCAACATGAGCGCCGAGCATATGACGGAGGCCGATGGGTTCGACTACCAAGGCACTCACACTGACGCCTTCGACGATGATGGCGACACTGCGGCAGGCGACGAGGACGGCAAGCCTGATGAGCTCGATCATTTTACTGTGGAGCAGCTCGGGCTCATCCCGGAGAAGGAGCTGGCTCACATCATGGACACAACTTGGACGGGGCCGGAGGACTGCGGCAACGATCCGCTGAACCCCGTCATGTCGGTCAACCTCGCCGCTCAGGATGACTGGGACTTGGGGGAGAAGGAGAACAGTGACGGATCAGAGGCCGAAGGTGCCGACGATGGAATGCCGCACTCAAAGCAGCTCGTTGAGGGGGAGGAGTACTTCATGGATGTCGACAACTACGGCAACTACGTCCCGGCGCAGCGCTCGACGCGCGTGACGCTGTACGAGGCAGGGTTGGAGGGTCACGAGGACAGCAATGATGCGGAGGCGACAGACGAGACGCCGGCATCCAAGAAGAAGCGTGTGAAGGCAGAGAAGGATGCGGCGCAGCTTGAGGAGGCGGGTAAGAGCAGCAAGTGGCAGCGCCATCAGCTAAACATCGAAAAGGTGCTGAACGACACCTTTCCAAAGCCGAAGGATCACAATCGTGCCAAGAACAAGAAGCGACAGCGTTTCTTAGAGGAGGAGCGCATCACCATGAGCGCGCCAACAGAGATGGCAGACCCGGATAAGCGCAAGCGCGTGCGCACGCGCTTTGAGGACGACGACAATGACGACAGCGATGCCTCTGCTAGTGAGCTGTCCGAGGAGCTGAGCGATGGCGACCTCGATGACTACGAGATCAACCGTGGTCGCGAAGACTCGCGCCGCAAGCGCAAGCTCGTCCCTGACATCGGCAAGGCCACCACACAGGAGCTCGTGCGGCAGCAGCGGAAGCAAGCCCTGCAGGACAACAAGGAAGTGCGCAAGCAGAACAAGCGTAATAAGAATAACACAAACAGCGGCAAGCATGTCAGTGGCAAGGAGGACACCGAGTTTGAAGAGATCCCGATTGCCATGACGGATCCCGACATCCGCGCTCGCACGCTGGCAATCGCGCAGAAGATGCTGGACCCCAAGGCGCGCCGCGACATCCTTGACGCCTCTGTTAACCGCTACGTATTCAACGACGACGATGACTTGCCTGACTGGTTCGTGAAGGATGAGCAGCGCAACTGCCGTGTTGTGCTGCCCGTGACCGCGGAGGAGATCGAGGAGCAGCGCCGCCGCTTTCAGGAGCTGAACGCACGGCCGAGCCGCAAGGTGATGGAGGCGATGGGCCGCAAGCGCCGGAAGGCTCAGCGCATGCTACGTGGCTTGATTGACAAAGGCAAGGCCGACCCTCGCGCGCGCGAGAAGGCTAGCAATCTTAGCGTGCGCAAGCTGATGCGCTCGCAGGTGGTGAAAGGCCAGGGAAAGAAGAAGCACAAGTACCTCGACCGCCAACTGATGGGCCGCATGCGGCGCGAGAAGCAGAAGCTGAAGCGCCGGAAGTAAAGCACACATGCGTGTTTGGGCGTGTAGGGTAGAGTGTGAATAGAGGGAGCGACGCAGGGGTGACGTACTGTCTCGCCTCTGCTCTCTGTCCCCCTTCTCCCCTCCTCTCTCGGAGATGTGCGCTTCTCTACGTGCATGTGTTGTTGTGCTTGTGCCTTTCATCGTGCACCAGTGTCTACCTTCGTGTATACGTGTGTATGTGTGTGTGTGTGTTTGTGTGTGTCGGTGTCGGTGAGTATTTTGCTATCTTTGATACGGATAAGACTCGGTTAAGTTGGTCTCTCTTGTTTCCCCTTGTGCCTTTCAGCTCTTTACAGAGAGTCCGTGTGTGTGTGTGTGTGTGTGTGTGTGTGTCTCTAGCGGAGTAAGTGTTCTCTTTTCTTGTGGCTTCATAATATATATATATATATATATGTGTGTGTGTGTGTTCGCCGCCCAGACCGGTGATGTGTCGGGGATCCACGACATCTTGTTTGTGCATCTCTCTCCCTTGATGGAGGTGAAGTACGACCACGATGTGCAGCAGACGATGGTGCCGCCCAGTGAGAGGCACGACGCGCAACTTTACAACAACGACGCGATGAACAACCGCCCAATCCCAGAGGAGACACAACCGGCACCCCAGGAGACGCAGTCGGCACCCCAGGAGACGCAGTCGGCACCCCAGGAGACGCAGCCGGCACCCCAGGAGACGCAGCCGGCACCCCAGGAGACGCAGCCGGCACCCCAGGAGACGCAGCCGTCTACGCAACCCTCCACCGACCCCGGCCTAATGGAGCGACAGCGAATCGAAGAGTTGGAGAGGAAGCTAGAGGAGCT
>NC_009319.2:855824-873138 GCF_000002845.2 Leishmania braziliensis MHOM/BR/75/M2904 | reverse complement strand
GGGAGGANCAGTTTTTTTTTTTTTTAATGATATATATTTAAATATAAAAAATTAAGTAAAAAAGTAAAAGATAGAAGTTCAATTAAGTGACACAAAAAATTAACAAAAAAATAAAATAGATAACAAAGAAGCAGGTGGAAAAAAGGAAAACAAAAGATAGCAAAGAATGAATAGAAAGGGGATGAAGAAGAAAAAGTGCAAAAAGAAACAAAAAGAAGAGAAAGAAAGAAAAAAAGGGGAGCAAGAAGTAGAAGAAAAAAGGTAATAAAATGACAGGAAATAGAAGAGAAAGAGAAACACTAGAAAAACGAAGCACAGCAAAAAAGAAAATAAAGACAAAATACATGACAAGAAAGATGAAACAAAAAAATTAAAAAATACGACAGCTAAAAAGTATATAACAACCGTTAATATTCAGGGCGCAGGCAAAGCTAGAAGAAAAGCAGAACATTTTTAAGAAACTAACAAAATAATAAAGGGGACAAGAAACAAAAAGGAACACCTTAGGGGTTTTGATCAAAAACCCCCCGCTCTTAGTAGACAAAATTCACCGCGATCTGCCCAACGCGATCTGCCATCTGTTCCTCGCAGGTGCGGATAGCTGCATGGTTACGCTTGGGGTGCATCCGTAGGACGCGGCGCTTACGCTCGACAGGATTAAGGACGTCATCATAATTCAGTGGCAGTTCCTCTAGCGGCACGCTGAGCGGCTCCGGATCGAGAAACGCGCGCTCCTTCCGAAGCAGATCCTTGGCAATCACGTGCGCCCTGTGCTCCAGATCCGCCTCTTTTGCCGCTAGCATTGCGGTGTTGACGAGGGGGTCGCGTTTTAGCCGAAGTCGCTCATTCTCCATTGTGCGGAACAGCGGGTCGGCGTTCAGGGGCAAATCAGCTAGCGGCACACCCTCTGGCTCGCGCGACAGAAAGGCGCGCTCCATCTCTAGGAACTCCTTGGCCATCTCGTGTGAGCGGGCGTTCATCTTCTCCTCAACGGCCCTGACCTCAGCTTCACCCACGCCTCCCTTCAGTATTTTCTTGCGACGGCGCCGCTCTCGCGCCAGATCGCTGAACTCCATGTCCGAGTCCAGCGGAAGCACCTCCAGCGACACACCTTCCGGTTTGGGGTCGAGGAAGGCGCGGTCGGCTGCCAGAGTAGCCCGCGCCAGTTCCCTCGCCCTGCCGTCCATGCGTACCTCCATCTCCGCCACTGTGGCTGCGTTAGGGACGACACTGCGGTTCGTGCGGTAGCGCGCAATTTCCGCTTCCTTGAACTCTGGGTCTTCGTCGAGACCGAGCTCCACCAGCGGGATGCCCTCTGGTTCCTGTTTCATAAAGCCGCGGGTCTTCGCGAAGGTGGCCCGCGCCAGGGTGTGGGAGCGCTGGTTCATTTCCTCGGCCAGCTCGCGCAGCACACTCCCGTTCTGCTTCGCCGTCCGCGGGTCCCTGCGGCGCCGGCGGTACTCCTGCTCCAGCTGCTGAAACGCTTGGTCGTCATCGAGCGGGACATCGATCAAGTACATGCCCTCCGGCTCAGGGTCCAGGAAGGCGCGCTCGTTGTTGATCACGTCGTCGGCAATCTCGCAGGCGCGGCGGTCCATCTCATCCTCGATGGCAGTCATCTCCGTCGCCTCGACGCGCCCCTTTCCACGCAGCCGGCGACGCTTCTTCGCCAGCTCGCGAAACGCAGAGTCAGCGTGCAGGTTTAGTTCTACCTTCGGGATCCCACGGTAGGACGCCTTGATGGGCTCCAAATCCAGCGCAATGACCTCCTTCGCTAGCTCCTGCGCGTGACAGCGTAGCTCCTCCTCGTCAGCCGCCACCTCTTTTCTCATGTTCGATGAACGCTTGTGAACACGCCGCTGCCGCTCCAACTTGTTGAACTTGCTGTCCGTGGCCAGTGGCAGCTCCTCCACCGGTATGCCATACACCTCTTCCGGCAAGTAGTAGCGATCACTCACAATGATTTGATGCGCCAACTCGTGGGCGCGTGTGTTCAGCTTCTTCTCCAGCTCTGCCACTGTGGGCTTTCGACCAGTCGCGTCATCAGCCAGCAGGATTGCTCGCTCCACCTCCATTCCATGGTAAATGTGGTCAGTGTCGAGGGGGATGTCGCACAGGTCCACACCTTCAGGTTGCAAGTCGAGATACTTGCCACGATCACCCTTCAGCTGTGCCTCGCTCACCTCATCAGCCCGCTGCTGCAGCTCGCGGCGCAGGTTGGCGACAGTGTTAAGGGAGTGAGGGCCATCTAGTTGCTGCTGGTGCTTCCGAAGTTCCTTCTCCTTCGCCACAAAGACCTTGTCCGCGTCGAGGGCCAGCAGCTCCTTCGGAATATCGGACGACTGGCTACGCAGAAAGTCGCGACCTTTCGTCTTCACCTTGGCAGCGAGTTCGTGGGCGCGGTCGTTTAGCCGCTCCTCCATCGCGCGCACTTGCGCTGACGACAGTGACGCGCCTTTCGCTAGCAAGCAAAGACGGTCTCTCTCGAGCGCGCAGAAATGAGTGTCTTTGTCGAGTGGCACATAGTCAAGCGCTACGCCTTCCGGCTCCTGATCCAGGAAGTCGCGGCTCTGCTTGAGGTACGCCCTAGCCAGCACGTGTGCACGGTCGTTCATCTGTCCCTCCACCTCGGTGATCGCCTTCAGGTTCGGCTTATCCGCAGCCTTCAGCATCCGCAACTCCTTTTCCACCGCCGCAAACTGCGCGTCTTTCTCCAGTGGCAGTAACGCCAATGGCACCTTTTCCGGCTCCTGGTTCAGCCGAGCGCGATCCGCCGCAATGCGCTCCCTGGCGAGCTCGTGCGCGCGGGCATTGAGCGTTGCTTGCGCTTCATGCACCTTCGCCACGTTTCCAAGTGGCTCCATCTTTGCCCGCCGCAGCGACACCACCACCGCCGCAAAGGCGGCATCGCTGTGAGGCCGCAGGCACTTGAGTGGGTAGCCCTCCGGCTCCCGATCCAGCCCTTTCAGGTCTTCCTCCAGCTGCTGCTTTGCCAGGCCTGCTGCGTGGTCATTTAGATACCCCTCCAAGTCCTTAATGCGCGCTGCATTCCCCTGCAGGTCACGCACCTTCAGCTTCGCCCGCTCCACCTCCATGGAATGAAATTTGCTGTCCGTATCGAGCAGCAGCTCCTCGATTGGCACACCTTCTGGACTTGGGTTGAGGTAATCACGATCCATCACGAGTACCGCACTCATCAGCTCGTGCGCGCGTTTGGTCAGTTGGTCCTCGAGGTCGTCGATGACGGAGGCATTTTTGACAGGATCGCGCACCTTCAGCTTTGCCCGCTCCACCTCCATCTCATGGAAGGCCATGTCGGTGTCAAGCGGAAGACACGGAAGTAGCGCACCCTCCAGCTCTCGATTGAGGTAGCCGCGGTCTCCACGGAGCAGCTTGTCGGCCACCTCTAGTGCACACTCGTTCATAGAGTTGAGCAGCGTGGCGGTCACCTCTCCGCTGCGACCCTTGGGAAGCTGCTCCTTCTCCGCAATCAGAGCACTAAATTTCGGGTCTTCGTGCAGTTTCAGGAGCTCAACGGGGATACCACGCGGGGTCTGCGCCAGCGACTTCAGGTCTTCCATCTTCACAGCCTTGGCCAGCTCCGCAGCACGGCTGTTCAGCTGATCCTCCATGTCGGCTATTCGGTGCTGGTTCTTCCTGGGCTCCTTTAGCTTCAGCATTGCCCGCTCTATCTCAAGAGCATGAAAGGTGGCATCCGTGCCAAGCGGCAGGCGGCTAAGTGGCACATTCTCCGGCTTCGGATGCAAGTAGCGGCGGTCCCCCTTCGTGACCCGGTCCGCCATCGCGTAGCTTCGGTTGTTCAGGCGATCCTGCACTTCCTTGACTGCCTTGCGTTGATCGCCGTGTGATGCCTTCAGTCGCCGTAGCTCATCTACCAGCTGCTCAAACTGGGCATCCTGGTGAGGCTGCAGCAGCGTCAGCGGCAGGTCGTGTGGGTGTTGATCCAGGCCGCGCAGATCCTCCTCTTTCTGTGCGAGCGCTAACTCGCGTGCGCGAGCGTTAAGCTGGTCCTCCAGGTCATTCGCCTGGGTGATGGTGTTACGATACTTGGCTGCAGCCCGGGTGGTCTCCAGTCTCCGAAAGGCTGGATCGCTGTCGAGGGGAAGAATGTCCAGCGCTACCCCTTCTGGGAACGGGTCAAGATAGCCCCGGTCCTTGCGCAGCAGCTGCTTCGCCACTTCGTGCGCCCGCTCCTTTAGTAGCGCATCAAGCGCAGAGAAGTCCTTTGCATTAACGGTGCGCCCCGCTTGCTGCATCGAGTGCAGTTGCAGTCGCTTGTTCTCGAGCGCCTTGAACTCATCGTCTGCCGTGAGCTTTAGTAGGTGCAGCGGCACGCCTTCTGGCTCTGCACCCATGTACGTGGAGCGATCCTTCGCCAAGAACGCCTCTGCGAGCTCGTAGTTACACTCGTTTGCTGCAGCACGAAGCTGCTTCAGCTTTGTCGCGTTCCTGGCAGGATCCTTCTCGAGACGGCGCAGCTCCGGCAGCAGCTCCGCAAATGTGCTATCTGCGTGGGGCTTCAGTAGCGAGAGTGGCACGCCCAGTGGGGCCTGCTCCAGCCCCTCCACATCGCACTGCAGCTGCGCCGCCGCCAGCTCCTCTGCTCGCGCATTCAGCTGCTGCTCCAATAGTGCGATCGCCTTGCTGTTAGGATGGGGTTGCCGTTTTGCCACCACGCGTGCCACCTCCGCCTCGTGGAAGGCCGGATCCTCGTCGAGTGGAAGCACAGTCAGCGACACGCCGAGTGGGTTCGGCCTCAAATACTCACGGTCGCCGTTCAGGGCCAAGGTCGCCAGTTCGTGAGCCCGCTCATTCATCTGCTGCTGTTGCCACCGTATATTATCCTTGTTGTGCAGCGGATCAGTCTTGAGCACCCGAACGTCCTTGATGAAGCCCATCATTTTGGCATCCTCGTGAGGATGCAGAAAGGCAAGAGGAATGCCGCGCGGGGCGAGGTCGACGCCGACAAGGTCCTCCTCCTTCTGTCGTAGCGCCAGCTTGTGCGCCTGTGCGTTTAGCTGGCTCTCGAGCTGTGTGATGGCACCAGCGTGCTTGACGGGGTCCTGCAGACGCAGGGTTGCCCGCTGCGCCTCCTTGTCATGAAACACGTCGTCGGTGCGCAGCGGCAGTAGCTCAAGCGGCACACCTTCAGGGTGGGCGTCTAGGTACTTGTCGCGCCCCTCCTCCAGCGCTGCAGCAGCGAGGACGCGCACACACTCGTTCATCTTTGCCTGTAGCCCCGCAACCTTATTCTTTAGCTGTGCAGCGCGCTTGCACCGTCGCAGCTCTGGAATTAACCGCGCTACTTCCGCGTTTTGACGCGGCCTCAGCAGGTCCAGCGGAATGCCTAGTGGAGCCTTGTCTACGCCGTCAAAGTCGCTGTTCAGCACACTGCGGGCAAGCACGGCGGCGCGCTTGTTCATCTCATCCTCTAACGTAACGACAGCCTTCCGGTTTTCCATCGCGTCCTTCTCTTTGAGTTGCTGTCGTTCCTGGCACATGTTGTTGAAGAGTGTGTCGGTGCTGAGTGGGAGGTCTGCTAGCAGTACCCCTTCTGGGCTGGGGTTCATGAAGTACAGCTCACCGTCCTTCCGCTCCCGGGCCAATTCGCTCAGTCGATCATCCATGATCTGCTCAAGATCCTCCTTAAAGGTGACGGTCGGCACGCGTATGCGAAAGCGCCGCTTCTCGGCAGTCTCACTGAAGATGCGATCAGAGTGCGGGTTCAGATCTTTCGTGAGGATGCCATGGTAGCTAGGCGGAAAGCCAGCAAGGTCTTCCTTCATCACCAGCTCTGCCAGCTGATAGGCACGGTCGTTCAGTGTGCTCTCCGTATTGCGCACAGCAGCGGCATTGTGGATCGGGTCGGTAAGCTTCAGCACGACCCGCTCCACCTCCAAGGCGTGAAACATCTCATCCTTCTCCAGGGGAAGGTCTTCCAGTGGTATGTTGCGCGGTCGTGGGTCGATGTAGTTGGCCCGATCACCCACGAGCAGCTTCCTCGCCACTTCGAAGGCGCGGTCATTGAGCGCTGCCTCCTTCTGGCGAAGGACACCAGCGTTGCGCCCAGGGTTCTTGCGAAGTTGGCGCAGGTCTTCGATGAGCGTGGCACCTTCAGCGTCGCTATGCAGACGCAGTAGCTCTTTCGCAACCTCCAGCGGAGCATCCTCGACGGAGGCGAGATCGGCAACGCACTGGCGTTTTGCCAGCTCCTCTGCTCGTTGATTCAGAGCGCTCTCGAGGCTACTGATCATGGCGGACTGGCCACGTGGATCCGTCAGCTTCAGCCTCGCCCGTTCCATCTCCATTGAGCGGAACTTGTCATCCGTCTCGAGCGGCAGCTCCTGCAGAAGCACGCCCTCCGGATTCGGATCGAGGTAGCCGCGATCCATCACCTTATCAGCCAGCGCAGCCGCCCGCGCATTCATTTCTTCCAGATGGCGCACCATCTCCTGATCGTCGCGAGGAGGGTTCTTCTTCATCACCCGCATCTGCTTCACCAACTCTGAAAAGAGCGGATCCTCGTGTGGCCTCAGCAACTTGAGGGAAATGCCACGTGGGGTAGGATCGAGGCCACAAAGTTCCTCATCTTTCTGTACTTGTGCCAGCTCGTGAGCGCGGTCGTTGAGCTTTTCTTCCAGTTCTCTGATCCTGCCGGCATTGCGCTTCGGATCAGCCGCCTTCATGGCAGCCCGCTCTACCTCCATCGCATGAAATACCTTGTCCGTATCGAAAGGGAGCACCTCCAGCGGGACACCTTCAGGGTCCTGGTCCAGATAGCGGCGATCGCCCTCCAGTATGCCCTTCGCTAGCTCATGCGCGCGACAGTTCATGGCGCTTACAACTTGTGCGAGCTGCGGTGATGGCGTCTTCGACGCGGGCTGCTCCACCTCCAGTGCTCGCCGCTTCTCCACAAGCGCGGCGAAGGCAGCGTCGGCGTGCGGATCAATTACCCTTAGAGGCACACCCGCCGGCTCCGCGTCGAGGCCGACCATATCCTGCGTCCGGCGCAGCTCCGCGAGCTCCATCGCGCGCAGATTCAGCTGCCCCTCAAGCTCCGTAATTTTGTCCGCGTTTCGGCGCGCGTTCTCGGCCTTTAGGAGCGCGCGTCGCACCTCTCCAGCGTGAAAAGCCTCGTCAGAGTTGAGAGGCAGCAATGAGAGCGACACGTTCTTGGGCCTATCGTGAAGGTAGCCGCGGTCCTTCTCCAGCAGATCATGTGCCATGGTCTGGCATCGCTCCTCCATAGCCGCCTTGATTGATGCTACGGTGGGGTCTGCCTTGTTCGTTGTGTGCAGCTGGCGCAGCGCCGCAACGGCTTGTTTGAAGCTCGGGTCTTCATACGGGCGCAGCACCTCCAGCGGGACGTCAAATGGCTCAGGAGTCAGACCATCCAGCTCCTGCGTAATGTGGTCCATGGCCAGCTCATGGGCCCTCTCGTTCAACCTATCTTCCAGCTCCTTCACTGCGGCAGCGTTTCGAATAGGGTCAAGAGACTTCAGGTTCGCACGCTGGGTTTCCAGCTCTTGGAAAGCCGCGTCCATATCGAGCGGTAGCAGCACCAATGGGACGCCTTCCGGATCCGCGTCGAGGAAGGCGCGGTCGTCGGCAACGCGGCTCTTCGCCAGAGCAAGACAGCGCCCATTCATATCAGCCTGAAGACCACAAATCTTATCAGCGTTCGCGGCAGGGCTCTCAAGTTTTAGGGCCCGGAGAAGATCAACCATGCTAGCAAAGGTGCCGTCAGAGTGAGGCTGAAGCACAGCAAGCGGAATGCCGTGCGGCGCCGGATCAATTCCGCGCAGGTCTTCCTCCTTCTGGAGTCGCGCTAGATCATGCACCCGCTCGTTCAGCTTTTCCTCCAACGCCTTTGCCTTGGAGGCGGCTGCGCTAGTGTTCTGCGCCTTTAGCCTTGCACGCTCAACTTCCATCGAATGGAATGCGGCGTCCTCGTCTAGTGGCAGCACGCTCAGCGGCACTCCTTCCGGATCGCTGTCGAGGAAGCCTCGGTCGCCCTGCACCCGGCTGCGCGCAATGGTGTACGCCATCTTTCTAAGCTCGGCGTTGCAGGAACGGACCGGGTCACTGTCAACGCCGTGCGTCTTGACGAGATGCCGACGCTCCTCTTCCTTACCGATAAACTCTGGTTGACTGGCCAGCTGCAGCGTCTCCAACGGGATGCCCTCTGGCTCCGCGTCGCAGTAAGCCAGGCGTGACTCATTGGCCAGGATACACGCGCGTCGGTTGAGCTCCGCTATGAGTGCCGCCAGCTTCGTCACATCGCTACTGCGTTGGTGCCGACTCGGAACAGCAGCAGCGATGTGACGAATGAGACGTGCTTCTCTCTCCAGGTCCAAGAAAACATCGTCAGAGTTGAGCGGCAGTGCCTCCAGCGGTACGCCTTCTGGAACCTGCCACAGCGCGGCGCGCTCTGCCTTATGCATAGCCTCAGCCAGCGTTGTAGCGCGAGCGTTGAGGTCACTCTTCAGGGCAGTTGCAGCTTTGTCATCGCCCGCCGCCTCAGCGTCGCGGCACCTCTCTTCCGTCTCGCTGAACACTGCGTCCGTGTCTAGCGGCAAGTCCTTGAGAGAAATTCCAAGCACCGTTTGCGCGAGTTGATTGCGAAGTAGTGGCTTCACTCCATTGGCCATCTCATGCACACGCTCGTTCATCATCCTCTCGATCGCCTTTACCTCCCCTGTCGAAAAGTCTGCGCCTGCCTCACGAAAAGAGGTTCGGAGCTGCGCCCGCTGCTCTTCCAGTTGCTGGAACCTGCGATCAGAGTCAATCGGCACCTGCCGAAGCGGCACTCCCTCTGGACGACTGTCCAAGAAGGTACGGTCATTCCTCAGCACACTCGTAGCGAGAGCGTCGGCACGGGAGCGCAGTGCTTCCTCTATAGCGGGCACCGTCGCGGCCGACTGCTTCGGGTCCTGCAGGGCCATGGCACGTTTTCGCTCTAGCTCGCGAAACGCGTCATCGTCGTCCAGGGGAAGATCGTGCAGGGCAACGCCCCGCACAACTGCGGAGACGAAGGAAACACGATCCTTGCGGTTAGCCTCCAAAGCCAGCTGCTGTGCTCGCGCCGCCATTTCCTCCATCAAGACACGTAGTGCTGCCACATCTGAACTTTCCACCTTGGCCTCTGCACGATGCTTCGCCTCAGCAGAAAGAAAAATTGTGTCGGTATTAAGTGGTAGAGAACGCAGCGCGCGCCCCTCCGGATTGGAGTCCATGAGAGCCTTCCTCTCTTCCCAGCAGAGCTGCTCGGCCAACTCGCGCGCGCGGCAGTTTAGCGCACCGATCAAATCTTGCACTGTGGCCGCATCCGGCTTTGGCTTCTGCACTTCCACGAGTGCCTCAATCTCCAGCGTCTTGAAAGATTCATCCTCGTCAAGGGGTAGGTAAGACAATTGGACGTGCACCGGCGCCACATCAAGTCGAGATCGAATTCCCTCAATACCGGCATCCACCAGCTCCTCCGCACGAGCCTTTAACAAGGCGACTTGCTTCACCAAAGCAGGGCCTGAGGCACAGAGAGTCAGCTCCGCAATGATTTCTGAACTCCTTTCATCTGCCAACAGTGGTATCACCTCGCGCGGTATTCCACGAACCTGCTCTGGAACATGCTGACCAATAAGCAACGCCTTCAGCCTCTTTGCCATATCGTGCACCTGCTGATTCATGCTCTCCTCAAAGACCGCTATAGCAAACCTGTTTGCCTCTGTCAGACCATCGCCCAGTAGACTTGCCCTCTGCTCCTCTTTAGCACGAAACAAATCATCATCGTCAAGCTTAAGCGCAGCAAGCGGAATCCCTTCAGGATTTTGATCCAGAAATGCCCTATCGCCACAAAGATGTAAGCTTGCAAGTTCTACAGCGCGCGCAAGGAGTCGCGCTTCCAGCGCGGCGGCCTCGGCCTCGTGCCCGGACGCGCACACCGCACGCGCGCGCTCCTGCTCCACGTGCCGAAATTCCTCGTCGTCATCCAGCGCCAGTGCCCGCAGAGGCACACCACGCACAGCCTTCGGCAGGTACTTCGGCCGGTCAGCAGCGTTCATGCCGCGGGCAATGTCGGTCGCACGCTCCCTCATCGCGCCGACCAGCCGCTGCAGCGCGGCGGGGTCAGCATTACCCGACTCGCACATCCCCAGGTACGCAGTCTCCGCGTCACGGAACGCAGCGTCGTCGTCCAGCGGCAATGTCTCCATCGGCCGGCCCTCGTACTCTGCCTCCAAGTACGTGGGGCGCACCTCGGCAAGGTACTCGCCAGCAAGCCTCTCCGCGCGCTTCCGCATCTCCTCCTCCAGCGCCTTGATCGCCGCGGCGTTCTTGTTCGGGCTCTTGCGCAGCTCGCGCAGCCTCCGCTCCATGTCAGCAGCCGTCGCGTCGCTGTCCAGCAGCGCATTCATCCGGTCCGCCGTCAGCAGCGTCTGCATCTCCAGCAACAACCCGCGCTCGCTCGCCTTCATCGATGCAGCCAGCTCACGCGCACGCGTCCGCATCGCGTCCTCCAGCCGCGCAGTCTCCTCCCAGTCCGCATCGGGGTCAGCACGCACGCGGCGCAGGCGATCCACCTCCATCTCGTGGAAAGCGGCATCCGTGTCGAGCGGCAGCTCCGACGTCGGAATACCATCGTAGAGCTCGGCGAGAACCTTGCCGCGCTCCCCATCCTTCAGTCGCTGCGCAAGCTCTACAGCGCGCGTGTTCAGCTCCGCCTCCTTGAGCGCCATGCCGTTTAGGTCGCGTGTCGGGTTCTCTTTCAGCTCCGCGCGCTCAGCCTCCTTGGTACGGAACTCAGCATCCTCGTCCAGCGGTACCAGCTCCAGGGGAATCCCCGCGGGCTCCGGCTCAAGGTACCCCCGGTCGCCCGTAAGCTGAGCCTGTGCCAGATCCCCCGCGCGCGCAAGGAGTCGCGCTTCCAGCGCGGCGGCCTCGGCCTCGTGCCCGGACGCGCACACCGCGCGCGCGCGCTCCTGCTCCACGTGCCGAAATTCCTCGTCGTCATCCAGCGCCAGTGCCCGCAGAGGCACACCACGCACAGCCTTCGGCAGGTACTTCGGCCGGTCAGCAGCGTTCATGCCGCGGGCAATGTCGGTCGCACGCTCCCTCATCGCGCCGACCAGCCGCTGCAGCGCGGCGGGGTCAGCATTACCCGACTCGCACATCCCCAGGTACGCAGTCTCCGCGTCACGGAACGCAGCGTCGTCGTCCAGCGGCAATGTCTCCATCGGCCGGCCCTCGTACTCTGCCTCCAAGTACGTGGGGCGCACCTCGGCAAGGTACTCGCCAGCAAGCCTCTCCGCGCGCTTCCGCATCTCCTCCTCCAGCGCCTTGATCGCCGCGGCGTTCTTGTTCGGGCTCTTGCGCAGCTCGCGCAGCCTCCGCTCCATGTCAGCAGCCGTCGCGTCGCTGTCCAGCAGCGCATTCATCCGGTCCGCCGTCAGCAGCGTCTGCATCTCCAGCAACAACCCGCGCTCGCTCGCCTTCATCGATGCAGCCAGCTCACGCGCACGCGTCCGCATCGCGTCCTCCAGCCGCGCAGTCTCCTCCCAGTCCGCATCGGGGTCAGCACGCACGCGGCGCAGGCGATCCACCTCCATCTCGTGGAAAGCGGCATCCGTGTCGAGCGGCAGCTCCGACGTCGGAATACCATCGTAGAGCTCGGCGAGAACCTTGCCGCGCTCCCCATCCTTCAGTCGCTGCGCAAGCTCTACAGCGCGCGTGTTCAGCTCCGCCTCCTTGAGCGCCATGCCGTTTAGGTCGCGTGTCGGGTTCTCTTTCAGCTCCGCGCGCTCAGCCTCCTTGGTACGGAACTCAGCATCCTCGTCCAGCGGTACCAGCTCCAGGGGAATCCCCGCGGGCTCCGGCTCAAGGTACCCCCGGTCGCCCGTAAGCTGAGCCTGTGCCAGATCCCCCGCGCGCGCAAGGAGTCGCGCTTCCAGCGCGGCGGCCTCGGCCTCGTGCCCGGACGCGCACACCGCGCGCGCGCGCTCCTGCTCCACGTGCCGAAATTCCTCGTCGTCATCCAGCGCCAGTGCCCGCAGAGGCACACCACGCACAGCCTTCGGCAGGTACTTCGGCCGGTCAGCAGCGTTCATGCCGCGGGCAATGTCGGTCGCACGCTCCCTCATCGCGCCGACCAGCCGCTGCAGCGCGGCGGGGTCAGCATTACCCGACTCGCACATCCCCAGGTACGCAGTCTCCGCGTCACGGAACGCAGCGTCGTCGTCCAGCGGCAATGTCTCCATCGGCCGGCCCTCGTACTCTGCCTCCAAGTACGTGGGACGCACCTCGGCAAGGTACTCGCCAGCAAGCCTCTCCGCGCGCTTCCGCATCTCCTCCTCCAGCGCCTTGATCGCCGCGGCGTTCTTGTTCGGGCTCTTGCGCAGCTCGCGCAGCCTCCGCTCCATGTCAGCAGCCGTCGCGTCGCTGTCCAGCAGCGCATTCATCCGGTCCGCCGTCAGCAGCGTCTGCATCTCCAGCAACAACCCGCGCTCGCTCGCCTTCATCGATGCAGCCAGCTCACGCGCACGCGTCCGCATCGCGTCCTCCAGCCGCGCAGTCTCCTCCCAGTCCGCATCGGGGTCAGCACGCACGCGGCGCAGGCGATCCACCTCCATCTCGTGGAAAGCGGCATCCGTGTCGAGCGGCAGCTCCGACGTCGGAATACCATCGTAGAGCTCGGCGAGAACCTTGCCGCGCTCCCCATCCTTCAGTTGCTGCGCAAGCTCTACAGCGCGCGTGTTCAGCTCCGCCTCCTTGAGCGCCATGCCGTTTAGGTCGCGTGTCGGGTTCTCTTTCAGCTCCGCGCGCTCAGCCTCCTTGGTACGGAACTCAGCATCCTCGTCCAGCGGTACCAGCTCCAGGGGAATCCCCGCGGGCTCCGGCTCAAGGTACCCCCGGTCGCCCGTAAGCTGAGCCTGTGCCAGATCCCCCGCGCGCGCAAGGAGTCGCGCTTCCAGCGCGGCGGCCTCGGCCTCGTGCCCGGACGCGCACACCGCACGCGCGCGCTCCTGCTCCACGTGCCGAAATTCCTCGTCGTCATCCAGCGCCAGTGCCCGCAGAGGCACACCACGCACAGCCTTCGGCAGGTACTTCGGCCGGTCAGCAGCGTTCATGCCGCGGGCAATGTCGGTCGCACGCTCCCTCATCGCGCCGACCAGCCGCTGCAGCGCGGCGGGGTCAGCATTACCCGACTCGCACATCCCCAGGTACGCAGTCTCCGCGTCACGGAACGCAGCGTCGTCGTCCAGCGGCAATGTCTCCATCGGCCGGCCCTCGTACTCTGCCTCCAAGTACGTGGGACGCTGCTGGCTCTTATACTGAGTCGTTAGTAGGAGGGCCTCGCGCGCCATATCGTTCTGCAGTGCTTCGATGTTGGAGGAATTGTGCTGGGGGTTCTCGCGCAGCTCGCGCAGGTGGTTTTCTTTTTGCCGAAAACGAGAGTTTCCGTCCAGGGTGTCACTGATGAGATCGAGTTCTACTCCGTATGGTATAAGGAAGGCGCGGTCGCTTTGCTTGAGTTTATTAGAAAGTTGCGCTGCTCGCTCGTTAAGGTCGTTCTCAAGATTTTCGATTGAGGTTGCGTTCCTCTCTGGGTTTTCTTTCAATGCACGAAGCCGTTGGATCTCCTTGGCGGTGAATTCTGGGTCGTTGTCGAGAATGGGAAACAATCGGTCAGCGTCTTCGGATTTTAAAAACCGCACTCGTTCTGATCGTCTTACCTCGCGCGCCAGGTTATGAGCGTGCTCGTTCAAGTGGTCGTGTAGTGCAGTGATGGCGCTGTGATCAGTGATGGGTGAACGGAGCAGCGCCCTTAACTCATCCTCCATCGCGCCGAACTGCGCATCTGTATTGAGGGGCACTAAGTCTAGGGGTACGCCCGTTGGCTGGAGATTGAGATACACTCGCTCCGCATCATGCATCGCGCGAGCAATCTCTCTTGCCCTCTCTCCCATTCGAGCCTCTATCTCACCAATGGCCGAGGCATTCTCCTTGGGACGACGTCGCAGCCCAACACGCTCCTGCATCATCTCCGCAAATGCCTTGTCTGAGGCCAGTGGAATGTCGTTGCGGGGAATCCCCTCAGGGCGTGCCTCAATGAAAGAGAAATCGGTGCAGATGTGCCGCTCAAAGGCGCTGTCAGCGAAGCCGCGTAGCTCATCCTCCTGCTGAAGCAATTTGTAATGATTGCGGAGATCTTGCTTGAGGTAGTACCGCTCGCGCTCAGCATTCATGTACGCCTCGTCGTTGTCAACCACCGGATTGAGTACGCTGAGATCACGGCCGCTCAGGTAGATCGGCCGGTCCCTTGCCAAATGCGCCTTTGCTAATTCCCTCACGCGTTTGCTCATTCGATTCTTTAGTTGCTCAATCTCCTCAGCGCGCGCGGAAGGATCACTGAGCAGGCGTCCAAGTTCCGTCACATCGTCCTGGAACTGGGGATCGCTGTCAATGGGCAACTCTGATAGCGGAATGCCCTCTGGAAACGCGTCAAGGAAGGCCATGTCCGGCTCGCTCATGGCGATGGCATCCTCTGGGGGATCCGTGATGCGGACGTGCGCCTTCTCAACAGCACAGATCTCTACTCTGCACGGTACGTCACCATTACCACGGGGACACGTGCTGAAGAAGACATAGTGGCCGGGTTCCGTGAGGTGCGCTACGAGACTGAGCTCACGGTAGTTCATGGCGGACTGAATGCCCTTGATGCGATTGTTCTGAAGGTCGTAGAGGTAGACACCCACGTAGTCTTCGGCTAGCACGTCGCCGCCATGAGGAGAGTGAAAGACCTTCGCCTGTTTAAATACCGCGTGCACCTCCGTTGGCGTATCGACCAAAAAGTCGACCCGTTCCTTTGCGCGGTTGTAGAGGTCGACGTGCGCGATGGCCGGCTGGTGCTTCGCCACCTTTGGGCGGTAGCGCTCAATGCTCAACTTTGCGATATCCTGATCCCTCATGAACCAGTAAGACAGCAGAAATTTGCTAATGACGCGACTGTGGCAATACCCGACGACGTAGCACACCGACTGCGGCGGAATCGTCAGCACATTAGTCACCTCTCGCACTGGCAGCAGCATCTCACGGTGGATAAAGCGGTGATTATCGAGGGTGACGAGGTGCGTCGGAATACCCGCCGCGCTGGGGTTCGCCTGAGCCACAGCAAGTCCCTTCTTGGGGTACGCCAGCTCCTGGTTTGGTAGGGTGTGCAGCAGGTGTCGCTGATCCGGCTGACGAACCATGCCAATGATTTGCACCGGGTCCTCGGTGGGGTTCGAAAAAATGTACAAAGGGTTCTCGCGCCATGACACGAACGACGTATCCCCGCCATTCGTGCCTTGAGCCCATTCGCTGTTGAAGTGCCACGACGGCTCTGCAAGGCCGCCAGCATAGCCCATTTGCACCATTGAGAACGCCGCCACAAAATGGTGAGCAGGGATGTAAAAAACATGAAGTTCCCTCTCCGGTCGAACCCTCCTCTGCAGCTCACTCGTCCACGCGCTATCCTCGGCGTTCATTGGACCGATGTACGGCGAATCCTCATACGGGTTGTACATCTTCACAAGCACATCCGAAACGCGCTGAGTGTCCTTCCCTGAAATAATTTCCAGCAACGCGTAGTACTGCCCATCAAGCAAGCCGTACGCCTCAGCCTTTTGCCCGCTCGCCAGCGCCGTCACGGACAAATTCGGCAACATAGAGGCCAACTCCATCCAGTACGGGACCTCGTCGAAGTACGACATGTTTACCCTCGCCGCCTCGGGATCCGTGGACACAGAGAGGCACGGCTGACCTGTGTAGTCGTGAAATACCTCTTCCTGTGAAATACCCTCCAAGTTCTCATACAGCGTGTAGAACTTCGCGTACGCCTTCTCCAGCAGCAGCGGCCACCAGTGGTGGGTCGGCGAGCGGCAAAACACCGTGTCGTCCTTCACCATCGGAATGCGGTCGTCGATCTCCACCTTCACCCACTGCCCGTAGCGGTGGAACTGGAACGTGTAGCGGCCGTCCTTGCGCGGGTTCTTCGAGACGAAGCAGTTGCGGATCACGTCGGGGTGGCGTTCCAGCAGTGCCGCGAACGCCGTCAGCGTACTGCAGTCGTAGTGGTCGCCCTGCCCGAACTGGTCCCGCCTCAGCTCGTTCGGCAACAGCGGCACGGTCTTGCCTTCAGGGTACAGGTCGCCGATGTGCACCCACGGATCGCTGGTCGCGCCGCGGTTGTCCATGTAGAAGCGCTTGTCCTCAAAAGGCGAGTCGCTTTCCACCTGCTCGCCGTGGCGCGCGGCATCGAACACGACGGGGGTGTAGTCGACCGGGTTGTGCTCCAGCGCAGCGTCTTCGCCTTCGTCGATGATGTCCTCATCGTCAAACATCGTGGCGTCCTCAGGCGGGTCGACAATGCGCACGTTCGACGCGTGCGACCCAATAATGGTAATGTAGGCCGGCACGTCGCTCTTCGCACGCGGGCACGTGATCGAGATGGCATACCGACCACTCCGAGGAAGGCGGTGGATGACGCTCATTTCACGAAAGTTCGTCGCGGCGTGCACGCCCGCAACCCTGCGGTCCGTGTCGTCGTAGAGGTACATACCCATGTAATCCTCCGTCATGGCGTCGCCGCCCGACTTGCTGACGTAGGGCTTTGTTTGGTGGAGAAGGATGTGTACATCGGTGGCTTCATCAACGTAGAAGTCGACCCGGTCCTTCTCCTTCTGGCACAGCTCCACATTCTTGGTAGCGGGGCTGGACCAGTTCATGCTCGGAATGGCCAGCTTCGTGATGGTCAAGTCGCTGTAGTCGACATCCTTCATGCGGTATAGGGCGAGAGAGAAGGGTCCATCAACACCCTTGTGCATGCAGGAGGGGACAAGATAAC
This sequence comes from Leishmania braziliensis MHOM/BR/75/M2904, assembly GCF_000002845.2. Lineage (NCBI taxonomy): Eukaryota > Euglenozoa > Kinetoplastea > Trypanosomatida > Trypanosomatidae > Leishmania > Leishmania braziliensis. The sequence continues at coordinate 856,238 of NC_009319.2, read as the reverse complement.
ACAACGAGTTGGGGGGAATCGTCATGGTATTGGCCACCTCACGCGAGTTGAGGAAGAGGCTCTTGTGGATGGGCTTGTGGTTGTTGCCCGTGACCCAGAAGGTGGGGATCGGGTTGGCGTACGAGTAGTGGATGAGCACCATGCCACACTGGAGATACTTTGTCATCTCAGTTAGGGACATGAAACGGCGCTGGTCCTCCTGTTTAATGATCACCACCACCTCGAGAGCGGTACTACCGCTGTTGCACACAAAATAAAGGGGATTTTTGCGCCACGACACGCTGGTGGGGTTGCCGCCGGCCGACTCACCCTTCCACTCGTCCTCAAAATACGTCGCATCCGAGGCAACGGTGGTGATGTAGCATAGCTGCACGGAGTTCATGATCTTCAGAAAGGTGTTCAGAGGCAGAAAAA
>NC_009319.2:836967-855724 GCF_000002845.2 Leishmania braziliensis MHOM/BR/75/M2904 | reverse complement strand
CCAGGGAAAAGAAGAAGCACCAAGTACCTCGACCCGCCAAACTGATGGGCCCGCATGCGGCGCGAGAAAGCAGAAGCTGAAGCGCCGGAAGTAAAGCACACATGCGTGTTTGGGCGTGTAGGGTAGAGTGTGAATAGAGGGAGCGACGCAGGGGTGACGTACTGTCTCGCCTCTGCTCTCTGTCCCCCTTCTCCCCTCCTCTCTCGGAGATGTGCGCTTCTCTACGTGCATGTGTTGTTGTGCTTGTGCCTTTCATCGTGCACCAGTGTCTACCTTCGTGTATACGTGTGTATGTGTGTGTGTGTGTTTGTGTGTGTCGGTGTCGGTGAGTATTTTGCTATCTTTGATACGGATAAGACTCGGTTAAGTTGGTCTCTCTTGTTTCCCCTTGTGCCTTTCAGCTCTTTACAGAAAGTCCGTGTGTGTGTGTGTGTGTGTGTGTGTGTGTGTGTGTCTCTAGCGGAGTAAGTGTTCTCTTTTCTTGTGGCTTCATAATATATATATATATATATATGTGTGTGTGTGTGTGTGCGTGTGTGTGTGTGTGCGTGTCTGCGTGTGGGCCTCCCTGCCGCCTGTGCTGTCCTCCTCTTCTGTGCGCGCATTCTTCAGTTTTTGTCGTTCGCTCTTTTGGTGGCACATCGTTCTGTGAACCGACGCTGCACAGCTATCAGCCTCCCCTCCCTTTCAGCTGCACCTCCTTGCTTCCCACCTCCGCTCCCTTTACACACGTACACACGCGCACGTAAGCGCGCACAGCTAACACGCACACACACACACACATTCCTTTTCCTCGTCCTGCCGCATTTTTGCGTCTTGGCGTATGAAGCCTGTAAGCCACCATGGCGTTGAATGAAGAGAAGACAAACGAAAAGCTCAGGTATGACGTCCGACTGTGTCGCCCGTCCTTCTCTTCTCTTCCCTCTTCTTTCTCTGCCGGCAGCGGTGCATGCCATGCACCGCTAAACACGCATGCAGCAGCGTGCTTCGACTCATCTCGCGCGGTGAAAGATCCGCGGCCGCAGTGCTCATTACGTGGCCATGACAGCATGTGATGGGAGGTGCTGTGAGGAGGCGAGGGGAGAGGACTCGAGCTCACCCGCTTGTGTCTCCACCTTTGCGTGACGCGTACAGCCAAACCGCAGCACATCTTCACTTTTTCCGATTCACGTCGCCTCCTTTCTCTGCTCCTTTTTCTTTCCTCCTCCTCCTCCTCCCCCACTCTTTGTGTTTTCTGTGCGCGAGCGTGTGTGTGTGTGTGTGTGTGCGTACACCCTGACCATGATGGCAACATTGGCGCGCCTCTCTTGCTCGTTCTTGCACATGCCGTGTGGTCTTACCCATGGATGATCACGCACAACCGCAGAATCGATTCAGTGGTGGAAGCGTAGTCTCGAAAAGCACGGCAAAGCACATCCAGGCGCATACATACAGGGAAAACCGAAAATGGGCAAATACACCATGCTGCACAACATCAACAGGGTGTTGTGCGTTGTGCTCGATGATGGTCGTAGCGTCACGGGCAAGCTGCTCGTCTTTGACAAGCACATGAACGTTGTGCTCGGCGATGCCGTCGAGGAGCGGCCACAGTCCAAGAGGATGGCTGAGGAGGGCGTCTCGTCAAAGCGCCAGCTGGGGCTTATCTTGCTGCGCGGCGAGCACGTCGTGTCCGTTACAGTGATGAAGGATGTCGAGAACGGTGGGAGTGGGGCCGCGGCAAACTTTAGCGGCGCTCCCAAGTCGGCGAAGGCGACGGCGATGAAGCGCAAGCGCAGCTAGTAACGAGGAAAACGCAAACTTGGCACCTCCAAAAAGCTGAGGAGTGAGTTGAACTTTCTCGTACCGCTGTGTATGTGTGTGTGTGTGTGTGTGTGTGTATGTGTGTGCGTGTGCTCTGAAGCGCCCTGGCCTCTCTCTCCTGTGTCCGTCTACGGTCGCATATCTGTGAGTGCCCCTGTGTGCCCACATCCGTGTGTGCTGAGTGTAGGCATGGATGCGTTGGTGCTGATGGCGATGGTGCCTCTTTCCTCCCCCCACGACAAAAGGCGATGGCGGCGGGAAAGGGGCGATTATGGATGAACGCGTAGTACGAAAAAGACCCCGAAAGGATAGTACGCAACAGCAGAAGAAGACAGTAAGCAGCAACAACGTATAATCGCTGGAACGCCCTTGATGAGCTTCTGCTCATCACCTCGAGGCGAGTGTCAGCCTGCGTAGCCCCTCTTCAGGGAGAGTGAGAGAGACGTGTACTTGCGGAGCGTATGTGCGCGTGTGATTGCATGAGGACCCAAAAGGAAGAGGAGAAGAGGAGTAAAGGCGCAACTGCAGTGTTCACGACTGCTAATCCTCTCTACCCCCCTTTACTGCTTTTCATCCCCCCTCTCTTCCTCTATCTTCCCTCTCATGCCTGCGTATGCGTCTGCGCGCATGAGGATGACGACGATGGCTGCCTATCCTGTCGTGTTCACCGTCCCTCTCTACTCACCTTGCTTCCCTTGTTCCGTTCCTGCCGTCTTCTCTCGTTTCTCTGTCTCCCTCTTTATCACTCGTGGAAGATTACTGAATTGGCATCTGCGTCTCAGCCGGGCACGCGTCCGTTCGTCTGGGTGCTCACCTCGGTGCAGCCTCCATTGCTGCTACTGTGTCTTTAGCTGTTGTTTTGAGAGATTGCTGATACTCTCACATACCAAAGCGCCATTACACGGACCTCGGCGCATCATCGCGAGGTCCCATAGCACGACTTTTACCCAGGCAAGCTACTCGGAGTCCGTTGGGGTACATTACCTCGGAAGGAGCTTTCCTTGTAGGTAGTATTGGCTCCGCTACTGCTCACACTGTAGCTGTACCACCCCCTCTTTCACCTATCCTCACGGCACACGGGTGTCTGCTTCATCTTGTACAACGCACCATGACATCCACTGGCAATGGCGGCGGCAACAGGACCGCTGGGACCCTTCCGTCTCCACTGCAGACGGAGATCAGTGCGCCTGTCACGTCGGTGCCAGACATGCATGGCACACCTAAGCCCTTTTTACTCGACTCGATGCACTCTGCCGACTCCTCTCTCTCCTCGCAGGGCGCTCTCTCCGCGCCCAACAAGACGGGTGGGATGTTGGTGAGTCCGTCTTACTCCGAGGTCCGCGGTAGAACGGCTGCGGAGTCCTCTGCTCCTGGACCGCGCGCGTCGATGAACACAGACCAGCACAGCAAGCCGAGCGTGAATAGCATGAAGGCCTCCACTGCAGCAGACGGCAGCGACTCTCCATCCAAGTCCCGCTCTGGTTGCGGCCGCCGCGGTCAACGACGAGATAATTCGAACTGGTTCGACGCAGAGAAGCCTGCAAACGTGTATCGCCCTGCTGACACAGAGTTGAACCAAAACGTTCAGGTCGTCTATGACGGCATCGACGACCTGGAGCAGATTCGTCATGAGCAGGCGGAGCGCGCACAGCGGCAGAAGGAACATCTAGCGCAGCACATCGCTGATTTACCGACGGGATACCAGGCGACGCTGCCGCGCCTCAACGAACTCGACGCCACAAACAGCTGGGACAAACTGCTGCGAATGATGCGCAGCGAGTATGACCTATCGTGTCTCACAAGCTGCCTGGCACGGGAGCTGGACGAGGACGTCACGTGGAACCCAGAAATGCTGCTGGTGCAGCTCACCTCCGACATGCTGGACGCGGCTGAGTTGCAGAAGGATAGCGGAGAGGCGTACGTACCGGTGGATGCCAGCGACATCGGCCAGATGACCGGCGGCGAGGCGTCGCGCAAGCGCAACGAGAAGGGCTTGATGACTACGGCTCCGATGACCTCGTTGCCAATGCCTGGGGGCGCAGCACCAGCGGTGGGCACCACCGGAGGAGCTGCACGCGAGTCAGAGAAGAAGCGCCACGAAAAGGCTGCGGCTGCTTCGCCGCCTCCGTCATTCCAGACTACTATGTCGAAGACGCTGGGCAAGCACCCCACCGCTGCACCGGCTGCCGCGGTATTGAAGAGCAAAAATGCAGGCAACGGGGACAACGACGGTGCCACAGTGCCCACCAACTCCCCGTCGAGCTGCAACCGATCCGCCGCTGCCTCCAGACCTGGAGAGGCCGGTGGAGACGGCGGCAGCAACACCAATGTCTCGTCGGCGGTGGTGAGGCGCGAGGCAAGGAGAGACAAGAGTAATAGGAATGCTGCTGTCAAGCCCCAGGGAGCGAAGCTCTTCCCGAAGTAGAGCTGTGAGGGGTGACTGAGCACCTGTCCTCTCACAGGTGACACACGTAGACGTACCTTGCCAACCCGTGCGCGCCTCTTCCACAGTGTGTCTCTACCCATTGCTCACCCAGTCCTGATGGCCACCTGTGCGACCCGATGCCGTTCATCCCTAACTGTCTCTCTCCTCACCCTTGGCTTTGTGGGTGTACTTACGATTGTGTTTGCTGGATCCGCTGGGTTTCTACTCTCTGTCTCGCGCAGCCCCAATGACGTTGTTCCCCTTTCCCTTCCCCTCCCTAACTCCTCGTGGGTTGCCTGTTGGGTATGTGTATGAGTCTCTTTATATAAACATATATATATATATATATATATATATATATATATATAGTGTGTGTGTGTGTGTGTGCGCGCCATTCTGATTTGGCCCATTTCCTCGATTCATGTATTTCGCGAGAGCACGACCTGCGCACAGGCACATAGACCCGCGTCTGTGTGCTACGTGTTCCCTGCCCACATGCAGTCGATTTTTACTCGACCTCTCTCACTCGTACACAGCAGGAAAAACGCGTCCTCATCCTCTTCGCTCTTTCACGCAAGCACGCGCGTGTAAAAAATCAGAAGGAGGCGCGAGAGTAATGTGGTGGCTGCCTGTGTCTCCCTTTCTCTGCGTCTGTGTCTGCGTGTGCGTGTGCGTCTGTGTGTGTGTGTGTGTGTGTGTGTGTGTGTGTGTGTGTGTGTGCATATGTGGGATGAGACGCTGCATGTGCACTGTCACCCATCCAGCGTTTCAGTTGCCCGTGAGGCGAGTCACGGGCTTTTTTGCAACTCTCTTCTTAGACCTACTCGAGCAATGAAGAGGCAACGGGAATCGGGGGGGGGGAGGGGAGGGCGGAGACTCGATGCGTCCGCCGCCGAAGAGCTTCTGCGACCATGTGCGTCCGGTTTCGAGTTGTGCGAGCTGCCTGCTTCCGACACTGTAGAGAGAGAGAGAGGGGAGAGAAGTAGAATGACAGATGTGAGGGCCCTGGGAGCCGCAGTGAGGCCCATACACACAGAGACACAGAGCGGACCACGGGGAGGGGTGCTGTTGTGCTACTGTCGTCAGCACCGATTTCTCCCCCCTCGTGCTGCGTGTGTGTTTGCCGTCTCTCTCCCGCTGTTTTCTCCTTTCTCTGCTCATGTGTTACGTCGATTCTGCCGCTGAGCTTGCGTACACCCAACAGTGGCTACTCACACCCACACCTGCCCACATATCCATCGCCTCGTTCTTCATGCTTGACTCCGCATCCTTCCCTCCTCTCCATCTACTTCTCCCTCCATTCCCCGCTTGCTATTGTTCTCCCCTTGGGGTCATCTACCAACACCCTTGCCCCCCCTTCGCTGCACACCCACACACCTACTACGCCTCTCATTCTTCTTTCTCTCTCTTTCCCTCTCTTGTCTGTGCCACATCAGCAACTTTACCCCGCTGGAATGAAGAAGGTGCTGGTGCTGAACGGCGACTCGTATGTCGGTCGCCATGTCGTGAAGGCATTCTACCAGTCGTACGAGTATGACGTTGAGATCACGCTCACACGCACTGGCGAGCGGGCCGCGGCGACGACACGTACGGTGTCGAAGGCGACCTCGAGTGACTGGCTGTGGGATCAGATGAAGAGTCTGTGGGACTCGCTTGAAAGGTCGCTGGTCGCCGCTGCGGCCGACAACTCGGACGACCCTTCTACCGCCTCTACACCTGGATCGCACTGCAGGAGCAAGAAGCGCGCCACATCCGCTGTAGGCACGGAGGAGTTGCCCACATCACCGCCACTCGCAGGCTTGTCCGCAGAGGAGCAAGATATGTTGCCGGCAGACCTCCAGTTCTGTGTGCGCAGTATCGTTCCAAAGCACAACGACAACGCAGAGGAGTTCCGTAAGCGCCTGCTCGCCAATGACGTCGTCATTGCTGTCCTCCAGGACGACACGTACGAGGCCATGTGCGCCATCCGCATTCTCGCCGGGACACATTACGAAGTAGAGAAAACGTTTGTACTGGTGTCCTCGGCCGTGACGTGGGCGTACACACTGACGTCAGAGCGCGCGCGTGCCCGTGAGATGCGGCAGAGGGAGCGCGAGGAGGAAAGAAGCGCCTTCTTGGAGGAGCTCCTCAACGCTGAGGATGAAGACATTGGTGACGAGGATGACCTTAGCGAGGGCGCTGCTGCCATGGCAGAGAGAGAGGCGCGCCGTGCAGCGCGTCGCACAGAGCTAGAGCGGCGCCTTCCCTTCTCACTGCGCGAGCCTGCCTCTGGCGAGGACGAGGCCGAGATCCACGCGCTTGTTCCGGACCGAGTCTTTACCGACGACGCCTATGCGCAGCGTGTGCCTCACCCGCGCTTTCAGCACTGGCACTCACTGGAGCACCTCGTGAAGTGCGCCAACACTGAGACGCTGCACACCTACGTTGTCTTCGCTGGTCTCCCGTACGGCGCCGGCGAAGGGTCGGAGATGCTGTTCGGGCTCCTGCGGAGCGCATGGTACCACCAGGTTCTGCCGCAGTACGGCGCCGGCGTGAATAGGATCCCCATGATCCACGTGCAGGACTTGGCCTCGGTCCTCTACAAGGTTGGCAGCGCCTACGATGTGCTTGACAAGCGGTACGTGTTCGCTGTCGACCAGGGCCACGTCACACAGCGGCAGCTGCTGCACGCTGTGCAGGCGCGCTTCGGCGGGTTTGTGCAGCCGGCTGTTGCAGTGTCCCTGCCGCTGACGGCAGCGGACTTGGTGTGTCTTGATGGGCTGGAGCTGCCACCGCCGACCAGCCCGCAAGACCTTTTCGCCACGTTTGGCAACGAGTCGTGCTGGGGCGACGGCGGCGCTCTCTTGACCGCCCTGGTGCTCTCGGACATCCAAGCGGAGCCCTCTACCGCGCTGACGGTGCACGTGGAGGAGGAGTGGGTGTCCCTCGACGGCTTCCTGGCGAACCTTGACGTCGTATGCGCGCAGTTTCGCGCTGCGCACGCGGAGATGTTCAAGCCGGTCCGCGCCCTCATCACCGGCCCACCGCTGAGCGGGGCAGAGACCGTCGCCGCTCTGCTGGCGCAACACTGCCGTGTGCCGTGCGTGTCGCGTGAAAGCATTGTTGTGGACTACAAGGCGCACATGGCGGACGTGCGCGCCGCGCTGCGAGGCCTGCTCATGCGTCGCCTACAGCGCCGTCGCGCCCGGATGCAAGCTCGGCTGGTGCGTCAGGCAGCGCAGGAGAAAGTTGCTCAACGTCTAGCAAAAGAGGAGCAGCGGCGCCAGCGGCGAGAGGATCGGCAGCAGCGCGGCGACACAGACGATGACAGCGGAAGCGAGGAGGAACGGGACGAGGAAGGGTCGGCAGCGGATGAGGAGGGCGAGGGCATCGACGCGGCATCTGAGGTGGACTCCCGTGCCTCTCTGATGTCGATCTTTCTTCCTCCGGCCACCAAAAGTGCTGATGACGGCAACGAAGACGAGGAGGACGCGGTGCAGCAATGGCGGCAGCCGCCTTTACGGCCCATTGAGCTGGTTGTGAACGAGGTGTACATCCGCGGCGCCGCCGATGCCGGCGTTGACGACGGAGACCACGAAGGCAGCGCTGAGATTGACGAGGAGCAAGAGGAAGGGGGAGAGGAGGATGACAGGGAAGGTGGCGGCAACTGGCTCGCTCAGCTCGACGCACAGGATGAGGAAGCACAAGCAGAAATGGAAGAGGACCGCGAGCTACTGCCTCCTGTGCCCCTCTCCGCTGCCATGGGCGATAGGGTCCTGCCTTCACTAGCTCTACCGCGCTTTGCTGCCCGTAGCCGTGGCCGCGCCTTTGCACGCGACGTGGACCGGCAGGAGCTGCGATGCATCGCGGCGCTTCGTCAGGAGTACCTTCTCGGTCTAAAGGTGCTTGCGCTAAAGGTGTCTACGGAGGGGCGATTGCCACGTCCGCTGCCCACTCCAGCGGTGACCGAGGACGGCGTCAATGATGGCGGGTACGGTGACGAGGTTGGCCGCGGCGGCACCAGCAATGGGACCGACGGAGAGGGCGACGAGGAGGACGAGGAGGATGAGGAGGATGAGGAGGCGGATGGGGAGGCGCCGAGCGACGGTGAGCCTCACGCGTCGCCGGAGGGCAGCAGCAACGGCGCCGAGGAGGAGGACGAGGGTACCGATTACGGATGCGCTGACACCAGCAACGAGGCGAATCCGATCCTTGCGATCGACCCCGACGAAGACGACTCCGCGTACCTCGACTGTGCGCTCGCCTTCATGTGTCGGTGGCGCCTGCGTCAGTCGGATTGCCGCTGCCAAGGCTACATTCTCAGCGACTTCCCGCAGACGCTGGCGCAGGCCATCTTATGCTTCCGTGCAAATGAAACCGAACTCGAGGATGGAGAGCTGCGCCGCCAACGTGCTCTCGCCCCACTGCTGACGCGCACTGATGACCACGCTGCCGAAGACAACAGCGACGCGGACGACGAGGACGGCGGGCCTCTAGCCCCTATAGATGCGGACTTCCCTCTACCTGACATCGCCAGCATCAAGGAGGAGGAGCTGGTGGCGCTGGAGCGGGCCCATCGCCGTAGCCGCGGCCCAGCATGTAGTGGCAGCGCCGCCGGGGAGGTAGAGTCGATGGGTGACTTGACGGAGGAGGCGGCCGCTGCCAGCAGCGACGTGGAGACCGTAATGACGCCTGTGGACGAGTCTCTCTTCGTAGACTATGTTGTGGCACTCCAGGCCGACCCGGCTCTCTTGCGCGCCACGATCGATGCTCTACAGACAAAGCTGGATGCGGCTGCGGCTCGGCAGCCATCGTCGACGTCTCCGAGAGACGCCGCACCCTCTGCGCACAGTACTGCTGCGATAGGGTTGTCAGAGGCGGCGCTCGCCACGCTTCGTGCCTCTCTCCATATCACACCATATGCTGCACAGCTCGAGTGGTACATGAAGCATCACGCTGCCACTGCTTCTCCGATCCAGTCGCTCCTGGCGTGGCTCAGCGCCATCACAACAACACCCGCGCTAGGTGTGCGCAGCGCGCAAGTTATTGTCCCCCCTAACAACAATGATGATGTTGCTGACGCTGAGGGCGCGGGCGGCGTCGCCGCAACTACCATGGAGGCACCTCCAACGACCCGCACCGCACAGATGCTCTTCATGTCGGTGCCGGTGTTAAACACAGAGGAAGTGAAAGCATGCTGGTGCGCGGCGCGCGAGCGAAAGGCGCGAGCTGACGCGAGGGCGGCAACGGTCGGTATGGCGACACGAACGATGCCGAACCGTACATGCGGTGATGAGTGCGGATCGGCGTTGGTGAATGCAATGCTCCCGGTGGCGCTGTTGCGGCTCGCACCGCTCTGCTGGACCGGCGCTGCGGCCCCAAAGTCTGCAGCACTCCTCAGCCAGGCCCCTTCCTCCTCAGCGCACACCCCGCACCCTTGTGACAGTCTCGCCGCGTCGCGGTGTGCACTACAGCCGGCCGCATCTCTAGAGGCTCTTGCGCAGGAGCTGTGCACACGTATTGCGCCCGCGCGCCGAGATCCCATAGCTGTGGCTACGGCTGCTGCACTGCCAGCGGCATGCGTAACAGCCGATCGTGCGTCGTACACAAGCACTGAGACGACCTCGCCGCTCGCGCTCAACGCCACGGCGACGGCTGCCGCGCCAGCGAGTCAAGTGGATGTCGCAGGGGGGTCTGAAGCACCAGCCGATGCTAGCGCCTCAGACGCTGCAGCGGCAGCGGTGGAGCGGAAGGCGAGGTTCGCTGCTGCTTCTCAGGACGAGGCGTCCCAGATCCTGCATGAGTTGGCCTCCCTGCGTCATCTGCAGATCGTTGAAGGAAGCCCTGAAACGGCGGAAATGCTGGGACTGCCTGCGGAGACGTACCTGATGAGGTACGTGCTTCCGAGTCTGACGCCTGTCATGACGGGTGTGGTGCGTACGCGATCAAATGACCCTGTCTCCACGCTAGCTGATGCTCTCTTCGACCACTGCCGCCGTGTAACGCTGTAAGAGAAAAGTGAGTCTGAGCAGCTACTGATGTTAGTGCAGGCTCGCGCGCGCGTGTGTGTGTGTGGCCCTACTGCGGTGTATCTCCGTCACTTTTGTTTTGCCACTCTTTATTTTTCCCCCTTTTATGTATGTACAATGGCTGCGAGTTCTCTATGCGTGTGTGACTGCCTGCGTGCACTTCTCTGTCTCTGGGGCATGCGCAACAGTGGCTCTCTACCTCGCGTCTGCCCTTCTTCTATCCCAAGTAACGCGGATGCTTCTATGGACTACATTGCGGTGGAGGGGGGCCTGACGCATATATGTACTATACGCCCCCACAACACCTTCGTTTTTTCTTGTTAATGTGAGCTGTGCGAGCATCAGCGCACCACACCCACTTCTTGCGCACCCCCCGTTTTGTTTTTTTATTTGCCGGCGTACTCAGTCCTTGAGTGGGCCGGTGTACTGGTATGCATGTATAGGCGCGTGTATGTGCCCCTCACGTCACACTGCATCCGCTCTCCGTGATGCCAGAAGGGTTGGGCAAAAGCGAACACACACACCCATACGCACCCAAACTAAAGCACGGCCGGGCTCCGTCAGCGGTGACTGTGCGGTGCTGCAGCGTTGAAGATGTGTAACGAGTAGTTGGCAGCAGTGGTGACTGAGTGGGCTGGTGGATGTTAAGCAGAGCCGCGCTCCAGCCAGGACCAGGGAAGAAAAACCGCTGAGGACCTGAAACGCTTCTAGCCAGCAGACCGTGCGACTAATGCAAAGTGTGCAGGCTTGTGTATGTAGCTCCGCTTACGTGTGTGCGCGTATCGGCGTTGTCATCCCCCCTTCTCTTACGCCCACACGTTTCCGCACTCCATCATCTGCAGCACCCTCCCTTTCATCCTGTCCCTATTTTCCCCTTCCTCTGTCTCTATTCATCTCTTTCACATGTGCCATCACGGCCCTCTATGCGGTGCGGGTGCTCCTCCAATGGGTATGACAGCGCGCTCACCTTCGATCGGTGCGCCCTGTCTTTCCCTCTCTGCCCTCTTTTTTTTTCTCGTCCTCTCCGCGCCTTTGCATCGTTGTGAGTGGCTGCGCATCCGCTGGCGGACGGTGAGAAGAGCCAGAAGAAATAACGACTGTGATTGCAGGCCACCTGTACAGTCACACCCATACGTGGAGATCACCGCAATCTAAACAATGCAGGTCAACTCGCTCTTGGAGCGTATGCGGAAGGTGCGGCAGGAGAAGGCTGCTGCCGCCGCCGCCGCCACTGCCACGGCTCCGCCAGTAGTGACGAACACTACTACCACTGTCCCCACTGCCAACACGACGAGCAGAGACGCACCCACATTGAACGCCGCTGACGCGGATGCCACGGGTGGCGGTGGAGTCGCCGTTTCGTCGTCTTTGTCTACCGGTGTGGCGGTGCCGGCACCTCCGCCTGTGTTTGCCTCTCCGTCCTCAGCGCGGCTCGAATACCGCGACAACGCGACGGATCCGCTGTGTGTGCCATTCACGTGCGACATGGTCGTGTCGGTCCTCAACACGCTCCTCAACGACTACCAGCGCCACTCAACGCCAGGTGTTACCGCTGTTGCTCCAGGCGGCGTTAATGGTAGTGTGGCACCCACGGCGAAGGGGGTGGTAGCCAGCACTGAAGCGACTGGAGGCGCCGCCCATGACGTGCATGCATCCAGCAAGATGTCTGGGGAGAGCTCCGGCGCCGGACGTCGAAACAGCGGCACGGAGAGCCAGCTTGTCGTGGAGAAGGCTGTCGCGCGTATGCGAGAGGTCCTGGCGGCGCAAGGATCCCCACAGATGGCCCCCAAAGCGACAGGGGACAGTAAGTCATCTGCCACCGCCATTGGGACTGTCACTGCTGCGGGGCCGTCGATTTCGTCTCTTTACTCATCTAGCGCTTCCTTGCTTGCCGATGCAGCGTACAATGCTGCCTGCGCTGTGGCCCGCGTCGATGTTTCCGGGGCAGTTCGGCCCATTTGCCGGGATGTGAACTACTACACTCGAGTCGGCCGAATCTCGCAGGGCGTGTATGGCGTCGTCTTCCGCGCTGTCACCACGGCAGACTACGAGCGGCAGCACCGACAGCAATCGCGCCACCGCGTGACTCAACAGAGCTCAGCTTCCTCGTCAGCCGCTCCACCGCCAACGCATGTGCAGGCATATGCTCTGAAGCACATAAAGAAGATGTGGCTAGAAGACTCGCAGGTGGGGCTTCCGCCCTACCTCATGCGCGAAATTGATTTGCTACTCCGGTTGCAGCATCCAAACATAATGGGCGCGCTAGAGCTCGTCTTGCTAGACCCGACGCCGGTCCCGCGTCGCCTGACATCACCACCAAAATCGCGCTCGACCTCCTTGTCATCCTCGTTGTCACCGTCATCATCATCGGAGTCGGAGTCGCCATCAACCGAGCAGCCCGCAGATGAGGCCACGGAGAGCGATCGACCCCTTCGCCGTCCCCGCTCCACCGCGGAGGACACAACAGCGCCAAACCCAACGAAAAAGGCGAAGAGCGACAGCGCCGGCGAGCCACCATTGCAGCGGGACGAGGGCCGCTCCGCTCCCCAAACTCAAACCACGGGTGCGAAAGGCACTGCTCAGGATGCTGCCACCACACGCCCACTGGCTGCTGTCGGCGCTGCAAGCAAGGCGAAGGACGTCTTCCTTGTGATGAACTACTGCCCTTACGACCTGGGGAGCTACATGCGGCGGTACACCACCATGGCGGAGCTTCGGGGCAGCGGCGACTGTAAGCTCCCTCACACGAGTACTCAGGTGCCGTTCTTTCACATCACGCCACGCAACGCGCATCCACAGGCGGCGGCGAGCTACGTGGCACGTGCCAAGTCCATCGTATACCAACTCTTGCGCGCCGTGGCGTTTCTGCACGACAGTCGTATTCTCCACCGCGACCTGAAAATGTCAAACGTGCTGCTCGCCGAGAACGGCTACGTGAAAGTGTGCGACTTCGGCCTTGGCCGCCTCTACCGCGAAGGCCAGGCGCTCACCCCCACCGTTGTGACGCTCATGTATCGCGCGCCGGAGCTGCACTTTGGTGTCGTGGACTACTCTCACAAGATGGATGTCTGGTCGGTCGGGTGCATATTTGCCGAGCTTTTCCTGCGCCGTCCTCTTTTCCACGCCTCGACCGACAGTCAACACCTGCTGGCCGTGTGCGAGGTGCTGGGCATTCCGACGGAGGAGTCGTTCCCTGGGTTGTACCACCTTCCGCAGACGAAGGCAATGATGCAGTCGCTACCGCGTTGGAACCGCACCTCACGTCTGGCGAGCCTCTTCCAACGTGGCGCTATCCTCCCCACTGTAGCGCACGGCAGTATCCCTGTGGCAGCGGAGGGTGCGCTGCTGCCTGCAAGCGGGGTGGATCTGCTCGCATCGGTGTTGCAGTGGAACCCGCGCCGCCGCCCATCTGCCGCCGAGGCTCTGCAGCACCGATTTTTCACGGAGGAACCGCTGCCGTGTGCACCGGCAGAGCTAATGCGACCGATGCCGTGGCTGGATGCTGCCGCTGCTGCGGTTCATGTTATGCCTTCCTCAGCACTTGTTTGCGAGGATCGGGGTAATCAGCCTGGCATCCTGGTGTCGCAGGATGCCCTTCCCCCGGCAACTCGGATGGCGTCGAACTCAGCTGAGGGGCCGTCTTCTGCGAGTGTGCCCCCTGCTGTGCAGCACGTGATGGACGTTCCTAGCGGAGCGGCGGTGGCCGTCGCAGCCATTCAACTAGCGTCTGACACCACAGGTGGCGCATCGTCTTTGGCGAGTGCCTCACCGGATATGTTCCCTGGAAGCAACGGTAACACCGTGCTGAGCAACACTGTTGGCGGCGGATACCAGGAAGCCATCGGTGTCCGTGACTACAGCGGCAGCGACGGGGACCTAGCACCAGAGGAAGAAGAGGAGCAGCGACTGAAGCTGCACACGCGCCGCAGCACGCGCGACCAGATCGAGGACGAGGTCGACAACAGCGACAGTGATGCGGGCACAGAGAGATTGGAGCAACAGGTGCGGTTCCTCGCGAACCAAGACCGAGATGAGTGAGAAAGAGAGCTCCCCCTCTCTTCCCCCCGAGGGTAATGGCCGTACGATCTTGTAGTCGTCTTTAGCTTCGACCCTCTTCCTCCTCTTCCATGTGAGTGCGCGCGTGTGTGTGTGTGTATTTGCATCTGCGCCTGCGCGCTCTCCTCCTGCTGCTGCCGGCTCTGTCGCTGCCTTCTTTCCTCCCTGTCCAGAGCCAGGTGGTGGCGGTGGCTGGTGTTTCCCTTTTCTGCTCTCCTCCCCTGCTCTTGCTCCACATCGATGGGGCGCTTCTGACTCATTCACGTGTGTTTAGAGAGAGAGAGGCGGAGCGAGCGAGAGCCATGAGATGCACGTTGAGGCTCCTGCGGAGTTTCAACTTTCCACCCTTTGTGGCTATTGCACCGCTCGACTTCCTCAGAGATTCTCGACCCCGCTGGTGCGGCCGGTTCTGTGAGCGTGCGCGGGGACATGTTTGGCGCCGCCCTTCCTCATCACACCCCCTTCATCCCCTTCTCCACTCTCTTTCTCACCCCCCTCTCTCTCCCGCCCTCTCTCCGCTCCGCGACTCCCATCCGTGGTACCGCCACCACCCGTGCCACTGCGACCGTTCTCTCTCCCACTTTACCTCGCATCGCTGCGACTGTTGTCATTTACCTCCTTGCAAATCTGTGTTTTGTGTTGAGGTATGCATATCTGTGTACTTGTTGGTGTGTACGTGTGTGTGTGTGTGTGTTCGTATGCTCGTTGACTCTCTTCCCCTCCTCCCTTCATTGGTTCTCTTCCTCCGCTGCGTGCACATCACCGCTTGTGTTGGTGCTCGCACGCCGCGTGTGTGTGTGTGTGTCTGTCTGTCTGGGTGTTGCTCTCACTATTATTCTGGCGATGATGTCGTTATTATCCCTTTCGGCCATCTCGTGATGCTTTTCTCCACTCCCTCCTCATCTTCTTGTACCTCTTCGGCGTGCAGATTGTGTGGTTGCTTGCTTGTGTGCTGGTGTGGGATTCACTTTGACAGCCACCTGTGTCCCGCGTGTATCGCCGTTGCCAATAGCCTGTACATCACGGCATGGAACTGCAATGTACGAAGCCCTCCTTTCCCCCTCCCTTCTGCAGATGGAGGCGTCCGAGGCTTCAGCAGGCGCTGCGCAGCAGACATGCGCAAGCGCAGAGAGAGGGAGCGGGCGTGAAAGGAGAGTCGCCTCAGAGTATGTCGACATGCTCATCCATTCAACGGGGAGCCACCACTGTCGTCGTCTCTGCGCCCCCCCTGCTCTCTCCCTCTCCGCTACGCACAGACACGTGCACCGCATACACGTCGCATCTCCTATGTGCAGTGACAAGACGCGGTTTAATGCCGGGCGGGGCGGGATGAGGAACAAAATAAAGAACTAAAGGATGTGCCAATGGAGGCAGGCGGATCGCTTGTGCAGGCGAACGATGGCCTCTCTTCTCTTCTCTCTTTCTGAGATCTGAGCGCTTCTCGGTGTCTCCGCTGCTTCCGCACTGGCGCCTTTTTCCCTTCCCAGCTGCTCATTTTTGATTCCGCCTTCTCTTCGTTCGATCATCCTCTCATCCGCGCCAGACTTCCCTACTCTCTCACCCTTCCTTGAACCCCTCCTATACACACGCAGGCAGAACATATTAAGACCTTTCCAGATATCATGCTGTTCGGCAACGAGGCCCCCTTCCATCTGAAGCCAATTCCGTATCGCGGTGTCTGGAGGCACCAGGCAGAGGTTCTGCAGCATCCTCCCGGCTATCAGCACCCGATCATTCCTCTCCCGCCGTGCTCAGCATCGAACAACACAGCAGTACGGCCAGGCACGAGCAGCACCTTGGCGCACTCGTCGCTCTCGTCTGTCTCTCCTTCCCCAGAAGCCTCGGTGAAGCCAAGCATCACTGCTGGGACGTCATCATATACAACATCAAAGCACTGCGCTGCTGCTCCTGCACTCAACAATGTAGTGCCACCGCACTTACTACAGCAGCATCAGCGCCACCCGCGCATGGACTGTGACAGCGGGCGTGGCGGGGATGCATTTTTAGCGGACGCGCAGCGCCTTGATGCTGATATGACAGTCGACGCGGCTCTTCGTCAGGATCGATTGTGCAGGCGTCAAAAGCTCCGTGAGTACCAGCAGGCTCGCCACGAGCGGGCGGCGGCGCGTGAGGCGGCACTACAAGCTACCCGCAACGCGGCCATTGAGGCAGCGCAGAGGCGACTTGCCAACGTAGCGGGCACGGCGCGCAAGAACCGTGAGCAAGACGACCGTGATCCTATCACTCACCAATGCTACACAGTGGAGGCGGAGCAGAAGGTGATGCGCCACAACGCTGAGGTGCGCACCCGCTACGCCGCACGCCAGCAGTTTCTCAGCCGGCAGATGAACTCGACGGAGTACAACATCCTTACATGGAAGCTTCGATAGTACATGGAGGATGAGTGGGTGAGGTGCTTGTCTGCGTGCTTGAGCTGCTGGTAGTTTGAGGTGTGGATGGGGGGAGTGCGTGCCATGACGTGGCTTACGTAGCTCGTTCGCACTCTCCCTTCCTCTGTATATTGCATCCCCCAGTGTGTGCCTCCACACCGTGTATAGGGCTCTCGCTCCGCGAGCTGCCGCCTTCTCTCACTATTGCCAGCGGTTCTGCAGAGGGGGGAACAACACTCTTCGATGTATAGCCGAGTCGTGTATCTTCCTCTCTCTTCCGCCTGCATGATCATACTCCTCTCTTCCGTGTTCTGTAGAGCTTTCTTCCCCTTCCCCCCTCTCGCTCCCGTGCCTGCGAGCTCTTTCCCACTCCGCCCTCAGCGACCCCCTCTCGCCATAGCCCTTGTGATGGTTATGCTTCCTTGTATGCGTGGATGCCTCGTGCCGCAATGGGAGCGGATGCCAGGAAGGAAACAGATAGGCGTGCTCTGCAGGCTCTCTTTTCACCACATCAGCTCGTTTCTTGTGGTGATAGGGCCCCCGCGCGACACCCCTTCCTCCCACTCCCTACACAGCAAAGCTGTCCTCACGTAGTGGAGATACGGCCGCTGCAGGCACGCCGTACTTTGCTCATGCGCAGCACCGCCACCACACCAGCTGTTGCGTTCTTTCCCCACCTCATCTCCTTTCACCCTCTCTCTTTTCTCCACCCCCCTTTGCTGTGTCGTTTCTTTGCGCTGCTGCGTTGATTATGCCTACGTGTTTGCCTGCTATGGTTATGCTGAGCCCCTTCTTGGCCACAGAACGTCTTCGGCTACTCCGCGTCTCTATTGTGATCGCACTTACACTCACGAGCCCTGCTCCTTTGCTTTGCCTTTTTCCTCTTCCCTCTAGCAATTTTTAGCCCACCCGCCCCCCTCACCCCCCCTCTCTCTCCTCCTCGTCTCGTAGAGATATTACATAAATCCCCCCACCACGCGTCCGCTCCTGCGTGATGTCGTCGCATGACACAGAGGAGGTGACTGTGTTTGCAGCCTGCGTACTCCCCTCTGGTGTTCGCTACTCCACCCTCACCTCGGATGCCCACCAGAAGAATCACATGGCCCTAGGCGTGAACGGGGAACTGTACTTGGTTGTGCACCCCATATACTCGCTGTCACCTCGTGCGTATAGCCGCTACGTGCTTGGTGCCGTTTTACTGGTGCTGTTGGAGGTGGCCGTTTTCCTGCTTACGCTGCTAGGCTTGTCCACGCCATTCCTCACTAAAAACAGCCGGAGCTTCTTCTCCTTCGCGGGTGGGAGCGGGGCGTCTATGATCGATCCGCCCGAGCGACGCACGCCACTGGTTGTCTCTTCAGCCTTTCTTGTCACATTCCTCTTATTGTTTTCGTTCATTTGCCCTATCTCCGTGGTATTATGCGTGCGTCGAGACCAGCACGCGCGCGTGAGCGAAGAGCTGTTCAACCGAGAACTCCTGGAGCAGCACGGCGTGCAGGTCCGCGATGATGGGCACGTGTGCGGCCCCGGTGGTGAGCCGAGCGTTGCGAAGGAAGAGGGCGCGTTGGACCCATGCTGTGGATTCGAGGCGAACGAGCACTCGCGGCTGTTGCGAAACGCCGGGATGTTCTGTGTGCAGTGCGGTGTGGAGGTCATCAGCGTGATCATCCTGATCGCCGTTGTGTCCGACATGAGGTTATTGCACAGAAATACCATGGATCAACAAGGAACCGTGTCCTTTCAGAGGGGTTTCTTCATAACCATCGTGGCGTTGGTGTTGAAGATTTTGGAGCTTATTTTATACTGCTACATCGCATATCGGATGCTGCGCATCCGTCTCTATCAGCGCTTGCCGCGTTGCCACCTCGTCCCTGTGTCCAGCTGTCGCGAAGTTGGTGCCCTCGCGACCGGTGACGGCGCCTGCAGCTCCTCCGAGCCACCTCTCAAAGACGGCATTAAAGAGTGCTATTCGAGCAAGTCGTGCCACGGCCCCTTTGAGAGGGAAGGTAGCCGCGAGATGGAGCCCATATCGCTGCCACACCTTCAGCTGTATTAAGTGCTTGTGAGGGGAGTGCTGCCCC
>NC_009319.2:801100-836867 GCF_000002845.2 Leishmania braziliensis MHOM/BR/75/M2904 | reverse complement strand
AGCCCTCGATTGAATTCTTAGGATTCCCCGTTAATGGTCTCATCTCTCCGGTGTATATGGTTGGTTAAGAGCACCCCACGGCCTGGAGTGAAAAAGTTTTTAAACCAAAATTTTTTGAACAACCAGGGAGCAAGTTTCCCAAAGAAGGGCACATTTTCGGCCCCCGTGGTAACCCAATCCTTTGAAAGAAAAAGGGGCTTTGGACCCCTTTTTGGATTTTAGGGGGAAGGGCACTTGCGGGTGTTTGAAAAGCCGGGATGTTTTGGGTGCAATGCGGTGTGGAGGTCCTTAAGGGGAACATCCCGATTGCCGTTGTGTTCCACATGAAGTTTTTGCCCGAAATTCCCTGGATTAACAAGGAACCGGGTCCTTTTAGAGGGGGTTTTTTATAACCATCGGGGGGTTGGGGTTGAAAATTTTGGAGCTTATTTTATAATGCTTCCTTGCATATTGGAAGGTGGGGATCCGTTTTTATCAGCGCTTGGCGGGTTGCCCCCTTGTTCCTGTGTCCAACTGTTGGGAAATTGGGGCCCTTGCGACCGGGGAAGGGGCCTGCAGGTTCTTCGAGCCCCCTTTTAAAGACGGCAATAAAGAGTGCTTTTTGAGCAAATTGTGCCCCGGCCCCTTTTAGAGGGAAAGTTACCCCGAGAAGGAGCCCCTATTGCTGCCCCACCTTTAGCTGTATTAAGTGCTTGTGAGGGGAGTGCTGCCCCCCCCCCCCCCCCCTTTCGCTCTTACAGGCGAGTTACAGCGCAGCGTCGGTGAGGGGGAGGGGGGGGGGAAGGGGAAGACAGGGGAAAGCACATTCCCTTCGCTTTGGTATTCCTCGGTGGGTGGGAGGCGGTTGCTGTTGATGACGCCATCGACACGCGCCTGTAAGCGGATGGAGGACACCGAGTACTCGTACCGAAGCGAGCTGGGGAGACTTCTTGTGCGGCGCTTTTTGTGCTTATTAATCAGCAGCCTTGTTCGCTCTTTTTATTTACTTTTGCTGCTTTTCTTCACGCGCACAGGTGGTGCCAACCACCTGTGCACCGTGGCATCGCAGGGTCTACTGCGCACTCTTTGCCCGATAGCCAAGTAGCCTGCAGCCCACCCCCTCTCGGGTATGGCTGGCGGGCTCGCGGTGTGCCAAGGTGACTTGCGGTCGTGATGATGTTTGTCCCGGCGCACCGCGAATCGTGTCGACGGCTCAGCAAAGATGCGCACCCGCGCACCGCCTCTCTGCCTGTGCTGCGCTGCGGTGGGATTAGAATGGGCTGGACGGCGCCAAAGGGAGCTGGCTGGCTGGCCCGGCTCCTTGACGGGTCTTCGATGCCGGTGTGCATTCTGCAAGGGGCGCACATCTCTCACCCCACAGGCCTGTAGGGCATTTGGGCCTCCCCCTGTTTTCAGCATTCGAGTGCGGCACGCGAAGGGAAGCGTGGCGGTGGCGTCCCCATGCTCATACAGCAGGACATGCGTGCAGGTGCAGGGCCTTCGTGCTCTCGAGGACGGGGCTGGGGCCGTGACGGCCTGGCTTTGCCGCGGCGGCCCTACTGGACGGACACACCTCCCGTCCGGCTACGTGCGAAAGAGTGACCTGGTGACACGGGAAGCTCTCAAATCAGATACCAAGCGGCGTCGCACGCAGTTCACACGTTGCTGGAATGGACGCCGACTCGCGCCACCTGACCGGGCTGGGGCCATTCGGCGCGGTGAGGTCAGTGGGCAACGACTTGGCGTGTGCGAGCGAGAAAAGACGCCCGGGCATGGCACAGCGCAGACGTCACCGCACGTCACCCTGGCGCCGCGCGACCAAGCTCACTGTCCACCTTGTGGCGGGATATGGCTCAGCGCCGCCAGCGATGGCTTGCGCCCAGCTGTGCTGCGGCCTGATTGCCAAGTCGACCCGCAGAGCCCGCGCCGACCACCGCGACAACCCGAAAGCGCATCAAAGGGGAGGCGGATCGCCCATGCAGTGACACCTGCCACAGCACATACACAGCTGCCAGGTATCCCTCATGGATTGGGTGAGATTCCTGGCCAATAGCAACAGCCGCCAGGAAGGCTGTTCCGTGTGGTAGAACTGCTTATAGGCCGCCCTGGATGCCAACGCTGACGCGATTGGGGGCGGCTCTCGAGAAGGTACCCTGTGCGTCTTCCGAGCGCAGCCCTCTCTCGGATGCGCTTATCAGCGAGCTTGAAGGAGCGAGCCCCGAAGGATGGGCACGATCCTGCAATGCTCTCTCCGACAACCCTCAATCCATGGCACGCATCCAGGCCCCCCATGCCCCCCTCCCCGCACACGCCTGGTGGGCTCGAGGTGGCACCCCGCGCGGTCCACTGCGGCTGCGCCCTGAACGTCGCCGAAATTCACTGTGAGAGTGTCAAGACTCTCCCGATGCACTGCAGGAAAGTGCTGCTGAGCAGCAACAGCCACAGTGTCGCCGGCAACCGCGTCCCCTCTACGTGGAGAGAGGGGCTCACTGCGCCCCTTCT
This sequence comes from Leishmania braziliensis MHOM/BR/75/M2904, assembly GCF_000002845.2. Classification (NCBI taxonomy): domain Eukaryota; phylum Euglenozoa; class Kinetoplastea; order Trypanosomatida; family Trypanosomatidae; genus Leishmania; species Leishmania braziliensis. The sequence goes on along the minus strand of NC_009319.2, from coordinate 834,386 downwards.
GAAAGCCGCACAAGCCCGGTGGTGATCCCGCGTCCTAGCGCTGTGCGGTGCCGGCCAGCAATTTGTGCCAGCTACTCGAGTGAATGGTCTCACGACGACTGCGCGACCATCTGGGAGGCAGGCTGCCGCCTAAAGCAGTCCGGCTTTTGCCCCCCGCTGCTGCACTGTAGAGCCTCTGGACTTGCTCCTGCACAAAGCGGTGCAGCCCCAGTCCGGTGCCAAGGTAGGAGAAGTGCTTGTGGACCACGCCCGGTGGTTCGGCTCACGGAACCACGCTGTTATCATCACGGTACGGAGCAAGTTGAACGTAGGCTCACACCTCGTACTTGTTGGGTAGTGGATGTCTGAGGCGGTCGCCCTGCCTGCGCTCGCTTTCACGAGGCGAAATCGAAGAGGACCAAATTTACTTGCGGGGCTCCTCAGGTCTCTGTCCGAGGCCCTCATCATTATTTGGGGTCGACGCACTGAGTCTGGAGCTCAGCAGGACACCCGGACTGCACCACGCCTCCTTTGCTGGTGACTTCCCACTCTTCTCGCCCTCCGCAGGCAAGCGTGTCATGCAAACCACACTGCAGCCCACCCTCTGGGGGGCCGAGCACGGGGCACTGGAGCACTTCGTGGAGCTGAGTTTCCCCCAAAGCGAAGGGCACACCCTTTGGTGCACGTCACCGCCACCAGCTGAAGCTCCCCGTGGCACGCCCGTGCCGGGAAGGGGAATCGCTACTCCCTCTTTCCCAGCATTGGCCCTCTAGCCAATGCGTGGTACTGGCCGGCACCTCGTAGAGGGCATCCAAGCAGCACTGCTCGACCTGCCAAGCTGAGGGCAATCTCTTCGCAGGAGTGAGGTCCATCAAAGGGCCACCCCAGCTCTTTCCCCAGGGCACTGATTGGATCAGAGCTACTCTGCGGCGCCACCGCGTGGTGGGATAGTGCTAGCAAGCACTGCGGGAGGGGTCCTTGAGCGCATTCACGCCAAAGCAGCCGCAATCGCAGTGGGAGCCGCAACAGACGCAGGCAGCGGGTACGTACTGAGAAGGGCGGATCCACTGCGCCTCGACGCCATAGTGCTTGTACACCGCACCCGCCTGCATCCCTCCACAACCACTCAAGGAGGCTGCCTTCTGCACTTGCGGCGGGGAGGTGTAGATGCTGAATGACGGTGTGGTCATAATGCTTCGGCGGTTCTCACACGGGCGTGCAGGCGTCGACCCCTTCGGAGCACCACATCCGCACGTCTCCCCCATGCGCAGCGGTCGCGTACAATTGGGTCCATCGCGCCCCAGCGGGCTGCGGCGGGGTCTCTCGAGAACGAGAAAAGGCGCGACGTGCGGGCAGCGCCCTCTACCCCTTTGCGAAGTCGCCCTGCCCCGCTGTGGACCAACGGTGCGGTACGAGCAGCCGCGTCACACCAGAAGCAGCCGCGATGCGCTTACAACAATAATACACTTGTATGTGCAGCGACAAGAGGCTGCGGACCCCTTGCAGCTGCTGCGCTGAGTGCGAAGCAGCAGATCTGGGCTTTGGCCTGGTGCGAAGGCAACTTCAGCAACCAAGGCCCAGAAAAAAAAACAAGCGTGGCTGGTGTTGCCGCATCACCCTCCCTCCTCATGGCGCTCAGCACGGGACCCTACAAGGATGAGGGGATGGCGTGCTGCGGCATCTCAGGACACAAAAGCTGGCGCCACTAGTCCGTCGTACTCTCCTCTTATTTCAGTTTCTCTTTGGTCACCGTGAGCTGGAGCACTATGGCGAAATCTATAAGCCGGTGGAATTGACAGTGGTAGGAGGCACCGGCGCCCACTGCATGAGTGGCTGGCTTGGTCATCGCTCCCGGAGGAGGCTAGGCCAGCATTCCCTATTACCCCCTACGATAGCAGCCACCGCTTCTGTCCTCGAGCGGGCCCCCGGTGCTGCGGCCCACTCGGATCGAGACGTGCGGTTCACCCGAGTCCGTCCGGCGCCCATTGCGCATCCGAAGAAGGGGCGAGGAAGGCCGAGAAGAGTCCGTTGGACGCGCGGTTTGATTCGACGGCAGGGCGTCTTGTTCGGGACGACTCGGGCTTTGCCGTGGTGCAACACAGCGGCGTGGCGTGAGCTGTGGCTGTGTGTGCGTCTGTTCGCTTGTCTTGATTGCCATGACAGCCACTGCCGCTGTTTACCTTTTTCAGCGCTGCGTTTTTTTGCTTCTGTTCCCTCCCTCCCTTCCCCCTCCTTCACTACGCGCCGTTTTCTTTCCCCCGCTTGTACGTCTCTTCTGTCTTCGCGCGCTTCCCCATTCCCCCCTCCCCCCTCTCTCTTTTTCTCTTTCTCTTTCTCCCTATTTCATCATATTTGTCAACGTTTGGTGCAGGAGGGCTGTTTCATCTATCTCCTTGTGTGTGTGTGTGTGTGCACTTTTGCTTTACTTGCTCTCAACCCCCGTGGGAAGGCCGAGTTGTGAAAGTTGGTGAGGCGTGCAACGCGGGTCGTCTCCTCACATTACGCTGGCGGGCTGGCGCGCGTTTTCTTCACTCTTATGATTCTTACGTTATTATTGCTGTTATATTGGTAGTAGTCACTGTCATTGCTTCCTCTGGCTTCTACTTCAAGTGTTGTCAGCGCTTTGTCTGTGGTGTGCTTTGCGTGGGCACCGCTTTTATTGACCGATTTATGCTCCTCTGCGGCGAGTGTGCAGAGCTCGTTTCCTTGACAGCCCACTGCACACGCCTTCTCTCACTCCCTTTCTTTCCTTCCCCTCCCCCCCCCCTCTCTCTCTCTCTCCCCCCCTTTTCAGTAGCCAGCGTCTTCGCCCTCTGTTTCTCTTTTGTGTCATCATGACCAGTGCTGAGGATGTTGGTGGTGATATGCGCTGTTTTTAGTTTTCTCTTCATTTTGGGGCATTACCCGTGACGTTTGTTCCTTTTTCTTCCACCACCCCCCCTCTCTGCCGCTTCTATGGTTTCTCGGGTGATGAGAATGACGATAGTGTATGCGTATGACGCGCGCGCGTGTGTGTGTGTGCGTGTGTGCAAATGCACGTGCCGTCGTTTGCCGTAATGAAAAAGTGTCACGTTTCTTCACTGGTGCTGTCGAGTAGTTGCGCCATCGGACTTTTGTATGTGCCGCCCACCTTCTCTGCGTGGCCTCGGGGTGATGTTCCCTTCTTCCATCCCCCTCCTCTCAGCTTCCCGCCTGCTGCATTGTTATCTTACACCCCCCCCTCTCTCTCTCTCTGCGACTCTCCTCCGACTCACTCTTACTGGCTGATCTGTTGCTCATCACGGTGGTGCCCATTCACACGCATGTGTGTGTGTGTGTGTGTGTGTGTGTGGTGCCGAATCTTCAGAATCAGCATGCCTCTCTGTGCCTAATCACCGCACACACTCTGACCGTTTTTCCACAGTACGACCCCCCCGCCCACTTAGCCACTCGGCGTCGTCACCCCCCTTCCTCATCGACCTGGGTGCTGCACCACTCGGTTTCTCAGCCAAGTTGTCATCGTACATAGCTCTCTTCTCTTTACTGTGTTCTTCCGCCAGCCAACCATTATTTGACTGACTTGAAGGGCCCCTTGTTCTCCATGATGACGGCGCATGTGACCTAACATGTCTTGCTATGGTGCCCACCACGACTGCAACAGAGCAGGAGGGACGGTGTCTGGCCCACGCGCGGGTAGGGCTTGAGTCACCAAGCGCGCCCATTGTCGTGCGTTTGGGAGCGGTGATACCGCGTAATTGCCGGCGCTCCCAGCGTACTCGCTGACCCCGAAGGCATGCCATCAGCGTGTGCGATGTGCACTGTTGCACGCCGCGGCTGAGGTGGTGGTGACGACGCTGGTGATCACTGGATTGCGCATCCTGTTCTTGTACTCCAACGCCGGCCTCTGCGCGGCTCTTGGCAGAAACGATGTTGAGAGAGAGGAGGACGGCTACAGCGACTAACTCGACCGTGGGGTTTCCAAAGACTGCAGTGACATGGCGTACCCCGGACTCCCTGTCGTGCCTGTTATGCAGGTCATAGTATTGTTGACTCCAGTTGTTCTTTCGCTTGTTTGCACGGTTTGCTTGGCGTTCTACGAGAGGGTACACGTGAATGAAGAGGTCGCGCAGCGACGGCAAGCGAGTCACAGAACTTTTGAGGCGGGCAGTGATGGCCAGGCGTACGGGGAGGGTGGCGACTTCCTCCCTGTGATGGAGGGGGTGCTGCTTGCGACGTAAGTAGCGGAAAGGAGGGGGGGGGTGGCGTTTGTTGGTGGACTTGGCGCTGTGCATACTTGACTGTAATTCTGCAGCGGTTTTGTGTGGCGCGCTGGGGTGTAATCATTCATTTCATGGCGTACTACCACAGCTCTGCCTCCTCTGAGCTTGTCTGGGTGTCCTTCAAGCCGGACTTTTATTTCATCCTTGCGGGACTGGCAATGAGGGTGCTGGAGATGGGGCGCAACCATGTGCTGTGCATGTGGGCAGCCTGATGCCCCCATGTTTGTGCGGCTACAGCCGTAGCTTTGAGTTGCTCTTGAGAGAGCGTTCTAGTGAGGACGCGGATGGATGGGGGAGATGGAGAAGCTGCGTTGTCTGACTAGCATCGCGTGCACGTGTATGTCGACTTACGGAGTGGAGCCACAGATCATTCCCCAAACGCCACCATCCCCCCTCATCTTCCACTCACGCGCGCGCTCTCTCTCTCGTCTCACTATCGCGATTCTTCTTCCTTTTCTGTGCCATTTACTGCTGATGTGTGCCCGCAGCTCACCAGGTGACTCCCTCTCCCTCTCCCTTTTGTTCTCCGCCATGTTGTTTGCACCTTCCCGCTCGTTCCCCCCTCTCTGTGTGCGTGTGCGTGTCTGTGGCCTCCATCGCTCATTATTGTCTGCTCCCTTACATGCACTCCTCCTCTCCTTCCTCTTCACAGTCTCTGCTGCTCTCTTTTATGTTGTTCTCTCGCGTCTGCTGCTATGTGTGTTTTCTCATCTCTGCTCGAACGCATCTCTCAATCCCTCACTGCTTGACTGTGTCGTCTTCGTACTTCTCGATGATGAAGTCATGCCACACACACGAACATGTATGTGTGCGTGTGGCCACGCGCCTGCGCAGTCGACTGACCCCCGCTCCTCCTCTTTCACCTGCTGGCTCCAGCGCTACTTGGACGTTGTTACCCATCAACGGGCACTGTGATTCTCCTCTCTTCTTCACGTCTACATCTTCCTCTCATCATAATCACTCGCTCTTCTCCCCCCTTTTCAGTCTTGCCTGGGCTCCTTCGTTATGTGCGTGAGCGGATGCGACGAGGCGCGTGCAGGCAAGTCCTCTTTGCTCTTCCTTTTATCCATTTCTTCTTCGTGTCGCTGAATCGATGACGCACCACGGCTGCACACTCACACCGCATACGCCTGCTGCGGCTACTTGAGCACCTCAACGTTCTCTTCTCTTTCTTTTTACTCTTCGTTGGAGTTTTCGCGTATTACCACGCTCACGGTCGTGCAGCGCACCTCACTGAGCTCTTCGTGCGCGTATGCCATGTGAGAGAGGTGCGCGATGAATGACTTCGATGATGATGACGCCGCTGCAGCGCAGCGTCGCGTCCGCCCAGAAAATAGTGAGCAAAGGAACGCAGAGGCCCCTCCGCCTGTGGAGGTGTTCGCCGCAGGAGCCGCCACGGGTGACTCAAGTGCGCCATTGTTGTATACCGCCGGTGTGACCGCGGCTGGTGACAGTTCATCTGCCGCTGCGTTGTCGTCTCCTCGCGAGCTTCTTGCACATCTAGCGCTTGCGATGCGGTACTTCACGGCATCAGAGCGAACGCTGCAGGACGAGGGTGTCTTCGGCTGCTCCCCTGATCTCGACTCTGATAAGGACAACGGACTGCACAGGAGAGGCAGCCGCAGCCTCAGCGACTGCAGTAGTGACGACGAAGTTCAGGGATGCGAGTGCGTCATGCGTAAGGCAGCTTCGTGGGCAGCTTCCAGTGTTGTTTTACACCAGCCCGTCGGTCCTGCCGCTGCCCGCGTCGACGCACCACTTGCACAGAGTGGACGTAGCAACAGCGCTGCAGCCACGCCCGTGCCCTTCGCGGTGACACCCCCGTTTGCGGAGCTGGCTGACCCCTCCTTAGCCTCGCCGCACCTTCCAGGCGTTTGCACCAGTGCTGCAGCGCGGCGGGCGGCCTCGTTGTCTGGGATGTCGGAGGCAATAAGCACCACGCTGTCACTGCCACCGCCGCCGCCGCTCGGCTTCGTCATTCCTGCGCAAGTCGTTTGGCAGGCTGACGATGCCATGATAGGTCGTGACCTACTTGTCAATGATGCCGCACTCTCGTCGCCTTCATCGCTGTGCTTTCCCGCCGCCGCCACCGGTGGCGCTTCTCCACTTACAAGCGATGCGCAGTGTGCTGTAGAAAGGGCATCTATAGCATCGGCAGCTTCGCTTCATGAGGCAGTGCGTACACGAGCCCGTGCGTGGTGGCCAGCATCTTCGGTGATGCCGAACACTGAGCAAGGGCCCTGGGACTCTGGATTACCATTCAATGGTAGACGCCGGTGGCAGGCGGCCTGGACCGCACACGGTGAGCCCGCCACTGGCGGGTGGGATGCCGAGGAGCCGGACGAGGAGGCGGCGGCGATTTGGACTGAAAATATTTTCGACGAAGATGGCGCTCTCTGTGGAGTTGGGTTGTGTCTGTGGCTACCGTGTCATGCCGCGATGGGCCTTGTTGCGGTGGTTCGGTGCCTACGACGTTTCCTAGCTGGGCGGGGCACATGCGCGATGACTTATTCCCTACTCAATAGCGCGAGTGAGAGCGACGGCTACGACAGCGGCAGAGACACCATTCATAGCACGGAGGAAGAGGGGGACGATCAGCCCGGTGCCACGGGAGGAACACCATCCCCTTTCGGAGCGTGGTCGGGGATGATACCACACGTTCGTCGGCCTTTGCTCTCAAGCTCTTCTAATACGCAGTGCGGACAGCGGCTGCTGCAGAGGCCTGGCGCGGTGCGCCCACCGCGCTTTGCACGGGAAGACGATGAACGCAGTACCAACAGCGAAGAAGGAGAGAACATACATGACGCTGCCCCACTTTCTCTTTCATTGCTGCCGATGTCGTCCTCCACGCAGTTGCCGCCAGGCGTGACAGCAGCACCCCGACATCAGGGGCTCGGAGAGGCCGCTGCCGCGGACACCGTGGTGACGTCGTCGCATTGCTTCTTAGTTCTTTGTTCTAGACTAGGTGCGTCGCTGCGTCGAGGCTCTCTTTCCTGCTACCGCATGCTGAGCAGCACCGTGGCCTACTACAACGTCTTCGCTTCACAGCGCACGTCGGTGACGCCGACGCCTGAGACAGGTGCACGCGATGCTGCAAACTGTCACGCGATGCCTGGCTCGTCGTCGCTGCCTCCACGCCTAGGCAAGCACACAGACGCGATGGCGAGCATCTCTGAAGCGACACGACCACCTCCGCCCGCGAATGCCCACTCTCTGAGCCAGCCGCTACTGCTTGACATCGCGTTTGTCAGCCAGATGTTCGTGCTCCTGCAGTATGTGGGGCTCACGATACTCACCGCGACGGTGTTACTGCTGACTGTGTTCTTGTTTGACCATTTTCGTGTGGCTTACGTCGAGGAGGAGACGGCGGCGTGCAATCGCTACCCCTTCGAGAATCGCATCCCACCCGAAGTGTCCTTTAGCCTTATCTGTCTCCTGCTCAACGGCGTCCTTGCCGTTCGCTACGCGGTCCGAGCCGTGCGCTACGAGAAGGGCGGCCTCCTCATTGTGCAGGTCGTCATAGTGGCGCTGCAGGTCTGCCGCGCCACTTACTTCCTTCTTATCGCTGCCCGATCCTACACGCAGGCGTCTTCCGTGTCGTCGCTTTCACGGCCGCTTTGGCCGCTGTTGATTACTGGTCTACGCCGCCCCATCGCCCGCATCTTCAGCAGCGGCGTTGATGCTTCTGGCAGCGAAGGTGCCCTTCTCCACGAGCACCCCACGTCGACGGTTGGGTCAGTCCAGCAGGCCCTCCTCGTGCTTACCTGTGTCAATGTTGGTGTCAGTGTGTCGCTCTTTGTTGCTGCCTCGCTGCTGTCGCCGTGGGTGTATGCAAGTTTCGGCTGGCGGCGCTACGCACAGGGCATCGTGCAGGTTTCCTTGTCTCGCGTGCGGCAGAGGCTGACAGTGTTGCGAGCATGCGTGAAGCTTGACGGAGTCGTCACCGCAAACGCATACCTTGCTGCCGTGTTCTTGCTGGACAGCTGGCCAGATCAGCGGAAGCTGCTGCTGATGACACTCACCATCTTTGCGCTGCACTACGTCCTTATCCCCATGCTGCGGCGCTCACGGCACTGGTGGCCCCTTTTGCTCGCAGCAGGCGTTCTAGTGACAGTAAGCGCCTACTACGCCGTCGTGGTTGGGGGTGCGCTCCGCAACGACCAGCGTCTGCGATCTGCATCCAATTCTCCATGGCACAGCAACTGCTACAGGGATCGACTGCACGAGTGCCTCTATGAAGTTTCTTGCGAGCACCCAGTCAGCATTTTCCGCGATGCATTCGCCACAGACGGTGCTGACGATTCGCACCCCTCCTCCCGTCAGCTTGAGCGGGCCCGGCCGCCACCGCCACCGCCGCCGCCGCCGCCGTCGTCGCCAGCGGTGGCTCGCCAACGCACCTTCTGTTGTGGTGCAACGCGCGGTGTACCACTGCTGCACGGTCACCTAAGCGCGCGTGAGAGTCTGAGGGCGACTTCGCCTTCCTTTGCGCTAGCGGTGCTTTCTCGATTAGCATCGTCGATGCGGCGCGTGAGCAACGCGACGGACACGTACCTGCCCACCGACAGTACGTTCCCTGACTACTCCCGAGTACAGGGGTGCAACGCAGCATGCTTTCTTGCGCGGGAGGAGAAGGACAACGTTTTCTTTGAGCGAAGCATCGCTGGCTGCTGTGCCGAGTACGGTCAGTGCCGACATAAGGATGGCTATCGTACGTACGCAGTGCTTCTACTATTGGTGCTAACGGTCTTCTCCTCCGTTGTCCGAGCGGTCTTGCTCGTCGTTGCATGGCGGAGATGGGTGGAGAGGGATGACGTAACGATTGATCACTTTGTCTGGGAGCATCTTCGTCGTCATCATTGCAGCGGGTACCGACGACAACGCCGGCGTCCCCGTAAAGGGCACGGTCATCGCCACCAACGTGCTGATGCTGCCGCTGCAGGTGTCAGTGACACCCCTTCTCAATCGCCACGTAGGTTGCGCGCATCGTACAACGCCATCTTTCCAGCGTCATCACCGCTACCGTCGATTTTTCCACATCTCACGCAGAACCTTGCGTGGAATGTGGAGCAGTATGCCGCTTGGCGGCAGCAGCAGTGTGCTGCCGAGAGCACAATCTGGCGAGAGCATGGGGAACCTTGATGAGGGGGGAGGCTACACTCTTGTTTCTTTGATAGGTGGTGGACTGTGGCGGTGCAAGAATGCGTCGGTAACGGCTTCCCAAAAGGGAAAAAGCGACACGGAACGGAGCGAAGCGGAGGGGGAGAGGAACGGGGGCGACTGCCGCATATAATGCGAGTAGCCTCTCCGGTGCTGCTTCTTCCTTCCCCCCTTCCCCCTTTCGCTACCTCTCTCATATCCTTGTCGTTACTCCTGCTCTCTCTCTCTCTTGCTTCAAATAATACGACGTCCCTTTAGGCACGCTGCAGCTCCTCCTCTTTCCTCTCAACTGGCGGTCTCACATGCCTAAGTGTGTGCGTGTGTGTATGCGTGTACCCCACACTTCAGCTCCTCCCTCGTGCCTCTCACTCCCTACTCTTACCATCACCGCCCTGCCCTCGTATGTACACCACAGTCTTTGTGGGCTTGCGTATTGCGTGTTGATTTCCTTCTTTTCTTCTTGAGGAGGCAGGCGCTGGCCAAGCACTGGTGCACCCACTTTTCTATTGTCTCTGCATTCAGTATCCATGTGCGCCTATGCGTTCTGACTGCATGCACGTCCGCGCCCCGCTCCCCCCCGCTCCCACCACCACCACCACCATGGCGGTATCTTACGTTGCATCTACTGTCGGTGCCCACACGCGTGGATCTGAAGCCGCCACTGCGTGCACTACCCCTCCGCACCCTGCTACTTTATCCCACTCACCTCTTCGTGTCCCTCCTCATTTTTCCTGCATTTCTACCGCTTTCCTCTTTTTATTTCCTTCGCCGCCAGCCCACAAAAGCGACGCATCAACATCACCGTTGTTAATCACCACCCGACGCAACAACGGGAAAGCGCGATCGAGCTGCCCCATCCCCTCCCCCCCTTTTTCTCCTACCCCAACACACAAACAGGGATATCGGACACTCGCTAAGAGCGAGCGCTGGGGCTTGAAGGCAAAACGGAGGTAACGCAGCAAACAAGAATCCTGTCATCGATTCAGTCGCACGTGTCCCTCCTCTCTACTTTTTCAACACCCCCCCTTCCCAATCGTTCCTCTACCCACCATGGTAGAGCAGATTACCAACGAGAATCTTCAGATTCTCTTGACGAAGCTGATGACAGATCGCTTTTGCTCGCAAGAGGCCAGTGACCTCGACGCGTGTATTCAGAACTTCGTGCCGCAGCACATAGATGGCAGCTACGTGGATCAGAGTCTCCAGCGGCGAGGGATCAAGCGATGCAAACCGTATCAGGAGGTCGCGCGTAGGTGTCTAGAAGATGACAAGAAACAAACAGCCATCTTCCGCGCAGCCGCGATGGCGCCAACGTGCAAGAACGAGCAGCGGGCGCTGCAGCGCTGCCAGCGTGCGAAGGGGCGCGATTGCGAGGCCGAGGCGCTAGAGACGGTGTACTGCGGTATGGTCTACCTTGTGCAGCGGCAAAAGGAGCGCCAGGGTAGCTCTGTGGCGCCGCGCTTGGTAGAGTAGCCGGGCAACGTGTGCTCACTCGGCCTGACATGGCAGGCGGAGGGAGGCATGGCGGATGGCACGCCGCCTGAACACACTGCACCCCCCACCTGTGACTCTTTCTTTCTCTCTGGATCCCTCACGCGCCGTCTCCGAGCGATTTTCAGGAGGCGTTAAATTTCTCTTTCCTTAATGACGATTGGGAGTGATGTGGTGCGCTTCTTCTGCCGGCCGTTGCCCTCGTTGTGCCTGCCGTGTGGCCGTGCTTGTGTATGGCTGCTGCTTCTTCGTTCTTTGCTACCGATTGTGTGCGTACGTTCTTCCCACCTGGCGACGACGACGACGACGACTCTCCCCCTCCTAACTAACCGATGACTCTTCTTCCCCCTTTTCCATGGCCCACAGGTGCACACATCTTCACCTACACTAACACACGCGGTGAGACCCCAACACCTGCACAGGGCGACCCTCACAGCCCAAATAAGGTTAGAGGAGAGAGGAAACTAACATTACAGGGTACTAGAAAAGGCAGCGCGAACTGGGGGAGGCAAGCCGGGGCAGGGGAGGGTCCGTGCCGTCATCTCGCCGCTCCTAAGCAGTCTCACAAACCGCAGAGCACCGAGGAACTGAGCAAAGAATGCACGACTCGGGAGAGGGTGAGAGAGAGAGAGGAGGGGAGGGCGGCGGTCACGGAGGATAAGCACGCTGGCCCTTCCCCCCGCCTCTCCCACTTTCGCTTGTTCACTCTCCATCCTTCACCCGCACTGTAGCTGGAGGCAGTTCTTTTACCCACTCTCCTACCTCTGCCCATGTGCTCTCACTTCCTGCCCCTCTCCTCCACGCTCTCCACGCCATTCACTTGCGTCCTCTCACCCTTCCCCTCACTTCCTCACCCCCCATCGCCCTCTCCTGTTCGCCTTTGCTTTCATTGTGTATTATGTGCTTGCGTCTGCTCCACTCAAAGCCCCCCTTCCTCTGTTATCGCCGTCGTGAAGGTCTGCTCGCGTCTCTCTTGTCTTTCGCTCTCTCGACACCTTTGTCCCTCTTCCGCGTTTCCCCATCACTCAAGCTCACACATCCACATACACGCATCGACACAGACGCACGTCTCCCTTAACGCTGCCCTCCCTTTTTTGCAGAAAGCGCAGTTGCCGCAGTGATGCACCAAGACAACAAGCAAACCTTCTACTTTAGCAGCGAGCCGGCTGGAGCGCAAGGCGGCACTGGCTTCTTGGGGGAGAGCAACCAGAACTACACGACGACGCCGCCCGCGGGACAGGATGGGCAGACGATCCCGGCTGATACGACGGACCACGGTGGCTACAAGGGTGCGCACCCCATCGCGGCCTTCTTCCACGTCTGCTTCAAGGTAGCGGCGATTCTGGTCTTCTTGCTAAGCGGCATCTTTGGCCTCAAGTATGTACTGGTCCTTGTCATCACGATATTGCTCCTCACCGCCGACTTCTGGACGACCAAGAACGTGACGGGCCGTATCCTTGTCTCCATGCGGTGGTGGAATGAGGTAAAAGAGGATGGGTCGACTCAGTGGATATTCGAGAGTAGCCACGAGGCGGACCAGCGCGTGAACGCGTACGACAACTGGTTCTTCTGGATCACAACTGGCGCGAACTGTGTGGTCTGGGTGGTGCTTCTCTTCCTGAACTTCCTGTCCTTCAAGCACCTGCCTATCACCCTCGCTGGGCTTCTGCTCTCTGGTGCGAACTTCCTCGGCTATTTCAAGTGCCGCCGCGACGCGCAGCAGAAGGTTACCTCCTTCATGCTTTCCCAGGCGGCGGCCCGGCCACAGGCGGCTGGGCACGTCGCGTCCTTCTTCATGGGAGGTGGTGGCGGCAACAACACTAACGCTACCCAGAGCTGAGGCAACGCGGTGTAGAGCGACTCTGAGGAGTCGGAAGCTGCTGTAGAGACCCAGCAGCCGCAGTGATGGAGACAACCTCCGGAGTAGAAAAGTGCAAAAGCAACGTCACACACACCTACTCTCCCCCCACACGTGCACTCCCCCAGCCGCAGCGGGCGAGAGAGAGAGAGAGACAGCTGCGTGGGACTCACCGCCTTTTTGTCCAGCCCCCCCCCCCTCTCTCTCTCTCTCTCTCTCTCGCCGTACCACCGCTACCCCCTGTTCCACCCGTCACTGTCTCCCCTCCCTTTCTCACACTGCATTCTTTCATTTGCCTTGTTTGCAGACTTCTCTCTCCATCGCTTTCTCGATAGCTGTAATGCTTCCTAGCCTGGTTGAGGAAGGAAGGAGGAGGAGGGGGGAGCGGGCTGCGTCTCTCTCTCTCTCTCGGTGCGTCTGTATAGGTGCATCTGTGGGCGCATGCTAGCCTTTGGGGGCCCCCTGGTGGTTGTCTTACTTGTCTTGTTTGTCGTCTCTTCGATCGACTCTAGCCCCCCTTTTTAGCATCTTTCAGAGACGGCGGTGATGCATGTGCGTGCGTGTGTATGTGGCGTGGTGCAGTGGTGTTGGGTGGTTAGTGCATTTCTATAGGTGCTGCCGTTGCTGCTGACGAGTTTGCAGGCACCCACCTTCGTGTGCATTGCTTTCGCGGTCGGCTGGCGCGATGGACGAGTATGTCTATTTTTGTCTGTGCTGCTGCTTGTGTTGCTGACATTGCCTACGGTGTTTGTGAGTGATGGAGCTTCTCGGAGCGGATGGGAACGGAAGGGGGAGGGGGGGAAGAGGAGAGATGAGCTACGAATTCAGGAGATGTTGTTTCTGCCCCTCATAACTTTCTGATTGCGTCTTCTGTTTGTACAGGCGGGTGTTTAGTTTTGCGGTTGTCTCGTTCCCCGTGTGTTGTGCATCCCCCACAAAATCTCTCTCTCTCTCTCATTTCTTCTTCAGCGTCTCCTTGCCTTTTCTTTGTTTTCCTATGCGCTTCTACGGTGCTGCTTCTCTACGTCCTCGTCTCTGGGCATGACATGTTCTCTCTCTCTCTGTGCGCATGTGCGTACGTGTGTGATGCGGATGAATAGGCTTAGATGGCTGTTCTGCATGATCGACCACCTGTGTGTGTGTGCTGCCGTCACCACCACCACTATCCCGTTCAACTCATCATCAGCAAAAGAAAAACACGCTTCTTTGTCTTAGTCTCAAAGACGCCTTCTCTTATCCCCATTGGCGCTCATCGTGGCTCGCTCTGTCTCTTCTCTGCCGTTGCTCTATCAACGCGTGATGCCCCCTCCCCTCCCTGTTGGACACCCTCACCGCCTTTTCCTTTCTCTGTCTCCTGTGTGGACTGCGCAATCAGATGCACACCCTGCCAATCTGAACCACAGCGTTGAATGAGAGTGAGGAGGAGGAGGAGGGGCGCGATGTGTGAGAGATGGTCGAGCGGCACGGTCTGATAGAGGACTTCTGCTTCCTGTTACCCCCCTTTTCCACCGTTCATGCAGTGGCTTCCAATGATATGCAAGTTGGGGGTGTATGTATGTGTGTGTGTGTGCGTACAGGGGTGCCGTGATTCATTCGGTTCACTACATGTTGCTTCGCTCCTGCCAGAAACGACGCGCAGGCGCACGTGCGCCATCTCTTTACTGCTCCTCTTCTTTTCTCGTGTGCGCGTACGTATGTGCGCCTCCTCTCTCCCTCTCCCTCCCTCCCTTCCTCTTGTATCAGTCAGAAGTGTACTGCATTACCACCAGCAGCTCGGGCTTGTGCGTCTGTGACCGTAGGGCAATCGCAATCGTGCTTCAAGTCCGTCTTCTTTTTCCATTGTCCATGATGCGTCGTCGCTGCGGCGTCCCCGGCGGTGTCTTCGGCGCCGCAGCGACCGCCGGATCACTCACGACGCACTCAACTTCTCCAGCTCAGAGGACGTCTTGTCGCGCACAGAGCAGCAGCAAGAGCAACAGCGGTGAAAGCGGGAGCGGACGTGGCCTCCACACATTCATTCGAGATAATACTGGCCCCACCTCCTCCTTTCCCTCGCCGTCGAGGGTTTTGGGTGGTGGCAGAGGCGGCAGCGGCCATAGTGCATCTGGTGCTTCGCACAGCGTGTACTCTGCGGGTGGTGCAACGCCGCCTCCGCCGCACAACTCCTCGTTTGCTGCTGCAGTTGAGTTGCCCATGTCGGACTGGGCATCGAAGCTGCAGCGGGAGCTGATGAGCCCTACTGACCCCCTCGGTGGGCTAGCCCACAAGGACTACTACCGCGACCCAGCTACCGGCTATGCACCGCAGTACGCGCCGCGCGACTTTGTGCAAGGTGGCAGTATCGCCTACCCTCACCTGCAGGGCAGCGGGAGTGCCCACGATACGTACGCGGCGGCAGTGGTGCGCCGCAATTGGCTGGAGCATGACGTGGCCGCTATGGGATTTGAGTCGCAGGACGCCCGAGCGACGTCGCGGCAGCTGAGCAGTGACGCAGAGCGCGAAGCGTTCATGCAACGTCATGTGCCAGCCGATCGCCACCGCAGCGCGTTTTCGGTCAACACTTCACTCGCGGCCATGGACCAGCTACAGACGAGTGGGTTGCAGAGCCCCGAGAAGGTTTATCAGCAGGCCACGCTGGATCGCTACCGTGCCGCCGCCACGTCGTCGTCTTCTGCTGCTCTTGGTGTGTCATACACTGCAGCCATCGGTCTCACTGGAGGCGAGCTTGTCGACGCGCTAGCGGAAGACTACGCTGCCGCCGCGGATGACTGCATAGACGAGGATCTGCGCATCGCCCACGGTCTTCGCGCAAAGGAACGCTTCGACTTCAAGATCATGCAGCGCTCTTCGCGCGTTCCCTTCCAGGGCTACGATATGGATCGCTTTGCAGCACAGCGCGAAGGACGTCCGCACGGCGCACAGCAGCTGCCACCCCTAATCCCGCCCTCGTCCATGGAAGAGGCGATGAAGAACCTGCGGTGTAGTACGGCGGCGCTGCCCGACACGGAGGCTCAGGCCCGCCAGACCTACGCGCAGAACACCACCTCTGAGGATCCGAAGCTCGGCGAAGCGCTGACCAGCGACGTCATCGGTGGCCTGCACGCGCGCCGCCAGAGTTTGCAGGATGCAAAGGAGCAGGCCCGAAAGCAGCGCTTCGGTCTCGGTCGGCAAGGCGCGCTTGTGCAGGACGGTGGGCCGGACCGGCGAACACTCAAGAAGCACACGAACGATGAACGGCTGCTTGACGCAGTCAATTTTGCCTCTGATGCGTACCGACGGACGACGACGGACGAGCACGTTGATCCGTACGTGCGACGCAACACGGAGGCAGGCGTCGGGCATCTTCTCACCAATCGCTTCGACATGGCACGTCGCGAGGACCGCGTCGCGCACGGGCAGCAGGATCTGACAGAGCGTAATACGATACACTATGGCGTTCCCATTCAGCAGTTGATCGACGAGTTTGTCTTTGCGCACCGCAATGCCCGCGGGGAGCGGCCGCTGGACTATTTCAAACCCTTCCCTAATTTTCGCGCTCAGCGGCTCTACCGCATGTACCGCGATATTGAAGGCTTTTCCCTTTTAAAACAGCGCCCGGAGGCCTTCGAGTGGGAGCTCTTCACCCGCTACCGAGCCCACCACCATCAGCGACGCGAGCTGGCGCTACTGCATGGGTTGGAGCCAGTCGCAAACGAAACGGCAGCTCAGCGGGCGGCGCGGCGACTTGCCCTGGATCAGCTGTGTGAGAGAACGCCCTTCGACCCATCCAAGCTGCACCCCAGTGACGACGAGGTTAAGATCGATGTTGAGACGCTGCGCAACTGGTTTGGCGTGTACGTGCTGCCCTCTCCCACCATCGTTGAGTCCGTCGTGCGCGCGGAGGGCGGTGCGCTCAACCTACACCTGCAGCACGCCGCAGATGAGCTGAATGCAGCCGACACACGCGAGCACATCCTCAGCAGCCGCTACCTGAGCCGCTTGTTATTGTTTGAAGGCTTCCAACACCGCTGGAACCGTGGCTTCACGAAGGAGGTGGCTGGCAAGGCGCCAGAGCCGGTCGTCAAGTACGCCCAGCCACAGGAGGTCCTCAAATATTTTGACGCCGATGAGCGTGCCATGTACCAGCAGTACGTGCAGCAGGAGTCGGACATGCAGCTGAGCGAGTGGGCGAAGATGACACGTGGCCGCCGCTATATTGCTGAGAAGGAGCAGTATGGCGAGGTGGTGGGGCAGGGCTACAAGGTACACGTTGTAGACGTGCAGCACCAAGAAACAGGAGCGGTGCTGACCATATCGGCGAAGCTGCTGGAGAGGAGCGTGGCGGCCGCGCTGGCCGGCAAAGAACCCGCAGGGGGTAGCAGCAGCAGCGCAAGATCGTCGTCGTCATCGACAGTGGTGCGCGTCGATGGCCAGGAGTACCTTGTTGTGCCGGGTAGTGAGCGCATCGTGACGCCGCTGTCTATCCGGCTCGAGTCCGGCGAGTCCATGGAACTGACGGATGAGGTCTTTTCCGCGTACCCGCTGGAGGTGCCGGCGAGTGCCAAGTACAATCATGCCTTGAACTACGGCATTGGTGAGTATGACTACAACCGCGGCAACTACGTCGAGACACAGGACATAATCTGGGAGAGGGCGACAGCAGATCAAGAGGAAGGGTGGTCGCCAGCGACGCACGCGGATGGGCTTCGCCCAGGGCTGCCAGTGCGCGCGTGCCGGCGACTCGCCGTTGCAGGCGAGGACAGGGCTGGGGTCGCCATCACTGGTGACTACCAGCGAGGCCGCATCGTTCAGTATCATCGGCAGCCCTTCTTTAACCCCGATCCCCGACTCGTTACGGTGGCCTTCCACGCCGACGGCGTCGTGCAGGAGGTGCCGCTAGCCGATGTTATGATCTGGCAGCGCTGCTACCACGGCCCAGAGCGTACGGTCGGCGACGAGTCGCGTCGGTACAACCCCGCAGGCCTGCGTCGCTACATCGACGTTGCCGACCCGAACAATGAGAAGGCGTCGCCCAGCTCGTTTGCCGGCGCGAGCGGTAACGACCCGGATGACCACTTCCTGGAGAAATACGAGCGGCGCCTCGTGAACAACGCCGCCTCTGCCAAGTACCGCACGACGAAGCAGATCACTGAGATTGATCAGTGGAACCGCTTCGACACATCGCGGGCGGACAACCACCGCCCTCTCTCCATCTCGCACCGCCGTGACTACGTCCGCCAAGGCTACTTGCCCCGGTACACGCCGTGGGAGTGGATCGCCATCCAAGAGGCGGATCAGCCCATCATTTATGAAACGGTGCGCACCGACAACGTCGGCGCGAGCTACTTCTTCTCTCTTAACCGCTTGTGGCGCTACAAGGCCCGTCCACACGGGTACCTGCGTAACTACGAGAACGAGGTGCGCGACATGCTCCAGTTCGTCGACGGCGTAACGCCGTGGAAGCAGGCGCAGAAGATCCGCACCTACTGGGAGGTCCGCCAGCATCACCCGATGCCGCAGTTCAACCGCCCGGAAGTGGCGATGCACCGCAACAACGCTGGCCTGCTGCCCTCGCACATGTGGGAGACGGACAAGAAAACGGGCAAAGTGCGTGCCGTCAAGGACTCGGTGCGCGACTACCAGACCAAAGTGCCGCTGCCCAAGTGGGTGCAGCTGTGAGAGTGATGAGAAGCTGTTCGAGAGAGACAGACGGACAGACCGGTGTGCGCGTATGCGCGGGTGAATTTGTGGGTCCAATGGGATGGCCGTCACCGATGTTGTTGTGGGTATATCCGTAGGCAGGAATACCTCTGTTTGCAGAGCTCTCTGTGCTCATCCCCTTCTTTGTCTCTCTGGCTCTACTGAGCGAGAGGTGATGGAGGCATCGCTGGTGTTCTTGGCTTTCTGCTTCTCCCTCCCTCCCTCCCTCCCCCCTGTCGTCCTCTCTGTTGCACACACACGTACACACTCTCTCTCTCATCACGTTTTCCTTGATGGACACTGTAGAAGAGTAGTCCAGGGCAGAAGAGGATGGCGGAGGAGACGCTTATGGTGATCTCCGCCATGGTGGTGGTGGCGAGGGAGAGGGAGCTCAGATTGTGCATGTGGTCTGCACTGACCTACATACCCCTTTTCTTGCTGCTGCTGCTGCGTTGGCCTACGTTGTGTGCGTGTGTCTGTTCGGCATGGGTGCCAATTCAGTGGAGTGCGGGAGAGGGTGGGTGGGTGGGCGGGCGAGGAAGCGCACTCTGTAGCGATGCGGCTGAGCTCGCACTACTGTTGACTCTTCGAGTTTCACTGAATGACAGGGAACGTAAGAAAAGGAAAAGCACTCAAAAAGAAACGACATCATAGGGCAGGTGACGGAGCGCATTTCTCGTACCGCGGCGAATACGCACGCGCGCAGAGGAACATCTGCATGCGCGCACGTAGCAGACAGGTGACTTGAGTTAGCATGAGCAACACATAAATATCAGGAGAGACTGTGCGTGTCTTTCTCCCTCTGTGTCTCCCCCCTCTCTCTCCGTTAATGGGAGTGAGTAAGAGGAAAAGACGAGGCGAGGTGGTGGCTTGCACTGCCGAAGAGGGAGACTCATCTCGCCAATGAGCGCTGACTGAGTTCGACCCCTCCTTTTCTCTCTGTCCCCTTCCTCTCTTACGCACTAGGCGCATTGAGTGGGGGAGGGGGGGGGGGAGTGTACTGGTACTTACTTGAGAGAGAGAGGTGCGCATTGTCTCATGCCTTCTTCTACCCCTCTGGTCCTCTGAATCACCTCTCCTCTCTCCTTCCTGGTCCCCGTCTATGACACTTTACGCATCCACGTTGGGTCTCCTGTAAGTCCAGCACAGCACACAGACACCACTCATCATGCTTGTCGTCATCACTGGACAGGCGAACACCTTCACAGACACGCACGCGCACGCTTCATACGCCGAGCTACACCCCACACGAAGGGCTTGTATCGACACAGATTCCACACAGACGTGCACTACTCATACAGAGAACCACAAAGCTTCATAGACGGCGAAAGCGTGCAGGGAATTGGACTCAGCAGCGGCCCATAAAGACATTGTACGCACTTTGGTCGTGCTTTCTCTTTTTTGAATTCTGGGTACGCCGTAAGAACTGTTGCTCAGCTCGCGCCTGACACAACAGCGGTAGTCGATCTCCTGTCCGAGGAGCAAGGGCAATCCATCGAGGGCGTTCACCCCTCCCCTTGCGCCGAGAATGTCAGAGTGTACGTTCAAATTTCTCCTCACGACCGACAACCACCTCGGCTTCGCTGAGCGCGACCCCAGGCGAGGTGATGATAGCTTCACCACCTTCGAGGAGGTGCTGCGTGCCGCGCGTACGGAGCACGATGTGGACGCGATGCTCCTTGGTGGTGACCTCTTCCACGAAAACAAGCCTAGCCTCGGCTGTCTCGTCCGTGCTTGCTCCCTCTTTCGCAAGTACGTCTTTGGTAACAAGACCGTACCCTTTTCGCTGCTCAGCGACGCGGCGACAAACTTTCCAACGCACGCGCTGCCCATGGCCAACTTCCAAGACCCCAACATCAACGTTGCGTTGCCTGTGTTTGCCATTCACGGCAACCACGATGACCCCGTCGGCGGCACCTCGTCTCTCGACCTGCTCGCAACCAACGGCTACCTCAACTACTTTGGCCACGTCACCTCCCTCGATGACATCATCCTCGAGCCGGTGCTGCTGCGCAAGGGAAGCACTTTCATCGCTCTCTACGGCCTCGGCAACGTACGCGACGAGCGACTGCATCGCTGCTTCCGGCTGAAGAAGGTTCAGCTTGTCTATCCGAAGCCGGTGCCTGGGCGCAAGTGGTTCAACATCCTTGTACTTCATCAGAACCGCGGTGTGCGTGGTCTCGCAAGCAAAGGCGGTATCATGGAGGGAATGCTCGCCGGCTTCGGCATAGACCTCGTGATCTGGGGCAACGAGCACGAGCAGCTCATGGTGCCGCAGCCGTCGGACGGCTTTGATGTGGTGCAGCCAGGCAGTACCATTATGACATCTCTCTCCGCGCAGGAGTGTAACCCAAAGGAGTACGGTATCCTCGAAGTGCGCGGCACGTCGTACCGGCTCACCCCGTATACACTGCGCAGCGTGCGCCCAGTTGTGCGGCGCACGGTAGAGCTGCGGCACGATCTGCCAGACGGCCGAACGCTGGACGCGGTGGAGACCTTCTTACACAGCGTGATGAGCGACATGATCAGCGAAGCCGAAGAGCATGTGAGCCGCATCCCCGACGACGTCCTCACGTTTCACCCCAATCTCAAGTATCCGCTAATTCGCTTGGCCGTGGACTTCACCGATGTTACTTCCGCACCATACCCGCAGCCCAACTTCAATCGCTTTGGCCAGCAGTACATGGACGTCGTCGCGAACCCAGGCGAGCTGTTGCGGCCGGTTAAACCGAAGCTGGAGCGACGACCTGGTGGCGGTGCTCTGGGCACGGTCCTCGGACCTGGAGGCGCTTTGGCGAGCGGCCTCATCGTGCCGGCCGCGCCACAGCTCAACACGCTCGACATCCGAGTGAAAGTCGCCGATGTCTTCAACCACAACACGAAGAACGCCTGCACACTCCTATCTGAGGCGGAGCTGAGCGCCGCCGTCTACGCCTTTGCCGAAAAAGGCGAGCGGGATGCGATTGATGAGCGGCTGATGGAGCTGCTGCATACCTCGCAGAAGTCGGTGTGGCGTCGTCTGGAGAATGGCGCGAATGACTCTATCTTAAAGCCAGACCGCGTTGTGGAGGAGATTGTTACGCACAAGCGGCACGTCAACGAGCGCTACGCGCGGGCTGCTCAGCTGGAGGACGCACAACAGCAGAAGGAACAGAGGGACGATGCTGAGGAAAATGAGGACAATGGGGTTGCTAGCGAACGACAAAGCCGAGGCGGCGCTGCCTCGCGATCGCTGCATCAAGCGGAGCGCGAATGTGAGCTCGACTCCTTTGCGGTAATGCGCGCCGCTGCTCCTCGCGTAGGTCTCGCCGCCAGCGATATCGGGGACGGCAATGAAAGCCATTTCAGCGGCCGTTTCGCGCAAACGTCTGTCTCGCGACTCGTGGAGCGAGCCATCCAACAAGGAAGCGAGAATGGCGCGGGCGCAGCGGCCGGCGTACCACGCCAGCGAGCTCCACGGTGCGGCGGTGCCGTTGTCGAGGTCGACGCCGATGGGGGTGGTGCGGATGATGATGGCGAGGAGCTTCCAGATGACGGGCTCGGCCGAATGCCGATTGACAGCGTGATTGCGCAGGCAATACAGCAAGTGTGCCCGCCATCGAAGCGAGCGCGGAGTGCTCACGCACCCAACGTGAAGCCCGTTGTGGCAGGTGACAATGGTTCGAGGCATGGCGTCGGTGGTGACGGTCATGATGGCAACACCGTGCATGTCGTCGACGGGGACAACTGGGACGATGACAATTCTGGCAGGGGGTATGGTACCTCTAGGCATGGTTGCAGTCACATTGGAGCAAGCGATTCCGCGAAGGTCCCTGCCCCCGCTAAGAAGCAGCAGCGCACAAACAGCGCGCGACGCGGTGGTGGCAGCGGTGTTACAGCTCGCCAAGGCGCGCCATCAGCCGCCAATGCTGGTGCGCTGAGCGCCGCATCGGCAGTCTCAGCTGGCGCCGGGCCTACGCTGACCTTCGTTGCGCATCAAGGGTGCTCGGCTGTGCTGTCACCTGGCCGTAGGCCGGCCTCCTCCACCGCAGATTCCGCTGAGGGTGTCAGCACGTCGAAGGGGGCCATGCTGAATCTTTTGTCCAAGTGGACAGGTGGATCTCACCAGCAGCAGCACTAGTGGCAGGGGTAGCTGTCGGTTCGCACGTGCACGCATGTGTTTCTCTTTAGTGGGAAGCCGACGCCCCCCGCGCTGAGCCTTTTTTATCCCTTTCCGCATGGAGCGGGAGAGTACACACTTGTCCATCTTCCCTTTTATTTCGGACTTCACGGTTGCTGGACGCCGATACTCATCACGCCCTCTTCTTGCCTCTTGCCGTGCCGGAGGGGCCATATAAACCGACCACCACACCACAACAGTGCACCACCTCTCCCCTCTCGTGTACGCAACTTTTCAGCCTGCTGGTTGCAGGCAAGGAACAGTGGAAGAGCAACATAAACCGCCGCCTTGCCTTGGTATTGGTTGCTCGGTGCCCAGACCCGTTGTTTCTATGGCTACTCTCTCGATCACGTGCTTCTTCTTGTGTCCCCGCTCTCTCGCTCGCTTTCTCTTCTTCCCCCTACTTGAGGGACGCCATCACCGCCATCCCTCTGCCTCCTTCCCTCAACTGTGATTTGCTCATTCTTTGCATTTGAGAGTGCGGCTGCATCCGGCGGAGTCCATCGTCGTCATCATCATCCATAGCGTCTTGCTTCACCCCCCCCCTCTGTATCGACGGTGGCGCGTCTCTCGCTGGCGTCGGCTGTGCGTCGCCAAGGCCTCTACCCTCACGTGCTACGTGCCACTCGTACGCCACGCACGACTGTGAGCAGCCGAGTAGCTGTGCTGCCCTCTTTCGTGGAGCAATTCTTTCATGGCCCCTGTGATAGTGACTATCAGAGCAGTGACATCCCCGTCCATCGCGTCTACCCCATCAGTGCGTCGAAAATGTACTGCTCGTTGACTCTGCATAAGTCGTTCTTACGCGCAACCGCATCGTCGGTCGCACCGAGCTCCTCTTCTGCCTCCCCCTGCACTAGCTCGGCGACGGCTGTACGGACGCTGCACCGCAACTTCTACTCGGGCCTTGATGAGTCGCGTGTGCACCGGTTGCGGCGCTCTGGTATGACCTTCAACCGCCCCCGCGGCCGGGACACCTTCTCCGTGGCGTTTGCGAGCCGCCTGCGCATCGTGCCGCTGACGCAGATGTCTGACCTCTACGGCCCTATCGACGTCTCGCTCCTTACTGCAGTCAACGCCGACGACCCGACGAGCAGCGAGGGCAACCCCCTCGAGAAGAAGAAGTACATGGCAGGCGATGCACGCGCGCGTAAGGTGGTAGAGGATAAGCAGCGAGTTGAGGCGACACTGCGCGAAAAGCGCGACTGGCACGTGCTTGTGGTGGACCCCATTGAGCTGCACATGGTCCGTACACCGGTGCCGTTTCCGAGTCCGCATCCAGCGTACTACAACGACTGGACTACCACAGAGGTCAAGGGGCGGTCGTCTTCTCAGGTGCTAGAGCGCCTCCCCACTGCGGAGTTCGGCATCCCCACGCCAGCGTCACCGTCCGATACGACTGAGGCAGGCGCTGAGGCCGCAGTTGCTGCTGATGCTGCTGGCGGTACCGTCGCCAAGGTTGACGCTCCTGAGACACCCGCATTCTTCTACACCGCAGGCGACCGTCGCCACCTGCAGCAGAACGGTGATACGACCCTCTTGTCCAGCGCGCAGGTGCGGCAGACGACGCTGGGCATACCAAGTTCAACCTCCACCGCGACTCAGCCTCTCCAGTGCTCGCCGCACACCATTCGTCAGCACTTCCACACAGCTGTCTGCGTCGATCCGGACATCAGCCACGACCGTTTTCACCGCGAGGAGGCTCAGGTGGAGATGATCTCGGCATACCGCAACATCCTGTACGAAGCAGTTGAACTGGGGCACGCGCTGTCGTCATCGTCTGCCGGGAGCAACCTGCGGGGGAGGGCGGCGACGCAGCGGGCGGTGCCATTTGTGGCCGATGTGGTACGGGTGCCGGCGCTGTGCCATTACTCCTGTGGCAGGCGCTTTTTTCACGAGCTGGGAAAGCTGAACCAGCAGGCCGTCATCAAAGGGTTCCACCGGCTGAGCAACGAGGCTAAGGAGGCGCTCATCATGAACCGAAGCTTCACTGTGGAGATCTACGTGCCACCGATGCTGCTGGAGCAGTTTGAGCGTGCCTTCCTCGAGGAGCCGTGGGAGGTGCCACTTTCGACGCTGAATCCCGGACGCACCGCGCTGTACCCGGGCCTGGCACCGCCGCGGACCTTGCTGCAGTACGACGGGTGGATCGGCAAACGGCCGGAGCTGGTGCAGGGGATTGCGACGCAGGGGAAGAGCCTCTTGCGCGGTGCGAAGGTCGGACTGGACGGGCGGCTGATTGAAGAGCACGAGGTACTGGCGAGCCTTCGAGTATTTGGCGCCCGCGAGGAGCAGCAGCAGATGTTGGAGGGAGAGCGTCGGACGGCGGCGGAGCAGCTCGGTGTGCCGTTACAGCCAACCTACGCCCCTCTGCACGCTGGCTTGCAGGCGGAGGTGGAGCCCCATGAGCGCGATGAGGGCCCCGAAAAGCCTTCCGGAAGCTGCGCTGACGCCGGCCCTGCAGTAGTGGCGACGAGCGCAAGAGAGAGCGCCAAATGAATGGCCATTCAACCCTCAAAGTGATGTCCCTCTCTCTCTCTCTATACAGAGCTACGTGCGTGTGTGTCTGCGCCTCTGTGTGCAGCTGATATCGTGCGCTCACATCCCCTTCGCTCGCTGTTTTCTTTTCGCCCCAGTTGCGCTTCAACACACTCCCTTCCCTCTTCTGGCTGTCGTCGTATCGCTACCCCCTTTCATAGCGCCATACCGCGCACGGCTAGAAAGGAAGAGGGGTATGCCGAGGCGGAGAAGCGGACCTTGACAACGAAGGAGCGTGGAGTGAACGTGAGGAGCACTACCGCACGCACACCCCTCCCGCCACCGCCGCCGCCTCGACGAGCACGATGCGTTTTCTCCTTTGCCGTCTTTACCACGGCCATCCCTGACACACCACAGCCTTTCTTTGATCTTTCCTCATCCCCCTCCCTCTTTCTCTCTCTGTGACTCTCTTGTATGCCTTGTAAGCTTCAACATCCCCCACCAAGCACCACCGACACCACCGCCACCCCCCACCGTCGGTGTTTTAGTCAACCTCATCACCGCCATCCTCAACGAGGTCACCGACGAAAACAAACTGCAACAGAAAACCGATAAGAAAGCGACGAAAAAGGCTTACCTATTCTAATCCACTTCACGACACCACAAGTGCTACACCAGCCAGCGACGACAGCGACGCGCGCGCACCCACATCCACCCAGGCACACACCCACACGCAGGCATTTTCGTAAGCCATGCCGTCTTTGGAACACGAGCCGGTGAGCTTCAATAGGCTGGGGCACGTTCCTTTTGGTGCTCTGCAGGGCTACGCCCCGGGTGGCATCCCGGCGTACAGCAACAAGCATGATCACTATTTCTCCGGCGAGCGTAGCATTGAGGGGAACTTCTTCTGCGGGTTTAAGTACCAGTGCGTCGAGTTCGCACGCCGCTGGCTGCTGGTGCGCAAGGGGCTGGTGTTGCCGAATGTGAATTGGGCCTGCCACATTTTTCAGCTGAAGGAGGTCCGGGACGCCGCCACGGCGGAGGGCTTCGCGGTATTGAAAGTGTGCAACGGCACCGAGAGGAAGCCGGAGGCCGACACACTTCTCATTTACTCCTCCACCGATGCATGCCCGGTTGGTCACGTCAGCGTTATCACCGAGGTGGGCGATGACTACGTGTGCGTTGCGGATCAGAACTACCGCTTCCACAAGTGGGAGTCCTCCTACGCGTACAGGCTGAAGCTTGAGCACAAGGACGGTATCTGGACCATCATCGATGATATTAACGTGGACGACATCGAGATTCCACTTGGATGGGTGACATTTCCTGGTCGTGAGAACCGGGCTGAAGGGGCGCCGCCGGTGGCATTGCATCAGTCATTGTACTTCAGTGAACCACCGAAGCCGTACCTGCTGCGTCGCAGCTTTGTGGTGGAGGAGGCGAAGCCGAATTGGCTTGACCTGAACGACCCTGCGGAGCGACTATTCGTGGAAGAGTTCGGCATGGACGTCAGCCGCTCCCGCCTGGAGGAGATGGTTGCCAGCTACTACGAGTCGAATCATGAGTTCCACCTGCGGTGCATCGCCTACGGCACCCAGCTGCACGCCATCTTCATGGAGGCAACAGCGCAGGTGATTGAGAGCGATGAGAAGCTCCGGCTTTTCTGCATTCCTGAGGACTTCTGGCCCCGCATTCGCCACTCCTGGAAGATCCAGCAGACGTACATCTCTGGTCGCTTCGACTTTGCCTTCAACAACGAGACATGCGAGATCAAGTGTTTCGAGTACAACGCTGACAGCGCGTCGACGCTGCTGGAATGCGGCCGCATTCAGCAAAAGTGGGCCGAGTCGGTGGGGCTGAACAAGGAGGGCACCCGCAGCTCCGGCTTCGCAGTGGAGCGCAACCTCAAGATGGCGTGGGCCTCCAGCGGGGCGACTGGCCGCGTTCACTTCTGCGTTGATAAGGAAGGGGAGGAGCAGTACACCGCCCTCTACTGCCTGCAGGCCGCTGAGGCGGTCGGGCTAGAGTGTAGGCTGTGCATCATGTTTGATGAGTTTCACTTTGATGAGGATGGCCACATTGTCGATAGCGACGGCGTGCGCGTGCGCAATGTGTGGAAGACATGGATGTGGGAGTCGGCCATCACGGACTATTATGCCGCCCGGGAGGAACGCGGCGAGGGCTGGAAGCCGTCCCCGAAGGACAAGGTGCGCCTGTGCGACTTGCTCCTCGGCGATGACTGGGACATCCTCTATTTCGAGCCGATGTGGAAGGTCATTCCGAGCAACAAGGCCATCCTGCCCATGATCTACCACAATCACCCTCAGCACCCCGCCATCTTGAAGGCGGAGTACGAATTATCTGACGAGCTGCGCAAGTGCGGGTATGCCAAGAAGCCGATTGTCGGCCGCATTGGTAGCAACGTGACCATCACTTCCGGCGACGGCGAGGTGCACGCTGAGTCGGGTGGCAACTATGGCAAGCGCAACATGGTCTACCAGCAGCTATTTCCACTGACGAAGCAGGACGACTACTACGCCATCATTGGAGCCTGGATGATCGGCGACACCTTCAGCGGTACCGGCATCCGCGAGGACAAGTCCATCATCACCGGCGTGGAGAGCCCCTTTGCTGCTATTCGCATCAAGGCAGACAGCCTCCCGGCGCCTGTGATACCCAAGGATGTCGACAAGATGGCCGAGGACGAGTAAAGCTCGGGCTGCAAGTGCGCTTAGCGACAAGTGCGTACTCAGAACACACGCATACACCCACACAGTCATATGCGAAGAAGAAAAGCAAGGGGATTGTAGACTGGGGCCGCACGGTTTCTCTACGATGCGCAGGAGTTACTGCTGAGTTGCGCTACTACAACCGACGCTTCGCGATCTACATGCTTCTCATCCTCGCGCACCCAGTCCTATCTACACCCGCGTTCACTACCACTCCAGCCGTGCACATGACGCGCACACAATATACATTTCTCATATGCGCTTGTCGCCTGTTTTTCAGTAGTATATATCTATTGCCCATTTCGGTAGCATCTTTCTCTTGCTGGCTTCGATTGCTGCGAGGTCTGATGAGCGCGGTCTACAAAGGCGTCTTGCAGACACTTGCTCTCTCTCTCTCTCTCCCTCCCTCCCTCCCCTTCTCGAAGCGGGTAAGCGGATTAGGATGAGAGGAGAGGCAACGCGCTCGATGTAGATGGAGGGCATTTATGTTGGCGGGAGGGGGAAGGAGGAACGGTTATCATTGTCGATGGTCAACACGCTTCGCACGTGTGCGTGTCCGGGTCTCTTCTCCACGCGAGTGAGCTGGCGTCTCTGTGTGTGCGGTCTGGCGCGGGGAGGGAGGACGAACAACAAAAAAAGCACGACTCTTTGATGTTTCCGTTCGTTACGAGAGCTGAGAATGCTGTGATGGTGCCTCTCTCTCTTTTTCCCCTTTCCCTGGCTGCTTCACTTTCAGCTTGGCTCTCTTCGCACCCGCGCTGTGTGTGCCTCTCTTCCCTCTCCCTCTCTTTGCGAGCTGTTGTCTTGACAACTTGATAAGCGTGTCTATACTTGTTCACCCTCTTCGACTGCGTATGTGTATGTCTGCGACATCAGCAGCCGAGCAGGTCACCACCACCGCACTTCTCTCTTCCGCGGCAGTGCAGCCCCCCCTCCTCCTCGCCTTTTCTCCCTCAAACACGCATGAGGGTGTCCCCCGAGCCCCCGCTCCGTCGCCTTGCTCTCCGGTCACCTTCCGTGACCCTCCCTCTCCCCTATTCTTACGACTACGAACTACACCAACCGACGTGTTAGCAGTGGCACTCTCTTTTTCTCTCCTCCTTTCCGTCGAGCGAGGCAGAGGGGGCAGACAAGCAGAACAAACCCCTCTACTGACCTCTCAGAGAGGAGCACCTCTACTTCCCTTCCCCCCTCTCTCTCTCTCTCTCTGTCCTTCAGTGTGTGTGTATGTGTGTAGATGCGTGTGTGTGAATGCTCTCTCTCTCGGCCACTCTCTCTGGCCCCCTTTTCTTTTCACGCATTTCTGAAAAGCCCAATACCAAGCGGTGATGGGCGACCCTCCCTAACTGTAAAGCACACGCAGGCCAATGTGAGTCGCGCCGACTGTGGCCAATGCAGAGGGCGAGAAGGTTGGCGCTTTTTGGCGGGTGTCCGTAGGGATTGGTTTGCTTCATGACGAGGTAAAGGGAAAAGGAAGGATGAAGTAACGTGAGGCGCAAGAGAGAGAACACACGCGGCGCTGGTCGATTCGTATTGTCACAGCAACGTTCTCTCGGTCCGTTGACATTTTTCTCTCCTTCCGTTACGATCACCACCAACTGGAGGAAGGCTCAAATGCACACGTAGACACGTGTGCATTTGAGCCTGCAAATTTTGTCTACGTACATGTTGCTCTTGACATTGAAAGGATGTACGAGTCATCGCCAAGCGAGAACCGGCAGCGACGGTGCTGCTACGTGGCTGGGAGAGAAAAGAAAGCATTCAAGGAGGCGAAAACACCGGTGCTTTATCACCCCTCCTTGCGCGCACACACACACACACACACACACGCACTCCCTGCTCCTTCCCCTTTCCCTCTCTCGCACTCAATCGAATTCACTTTCACTCCGCTCTTTCTCTCTCCTCCCCCCCCCCCCCCCCCACACGCTGGGCCTTTTGTTTTCTCTTTCCGCGCATTTTTACGGACTCGCACGCGCCTTCAACCGCCTTTACGCTGTGCGTGTGCGTGTGTTAGCGAAGCCTACGTTTGTGTGGCTGCGCATGCACGTCTTGTCTATACCTGCGCTTGTGGTAGTCACTCGTTTGGCTTGGCTCCCTTCGGCTGCTCTGCAGCGTCTCACGCACTGCACAGCGCGTGGCTCTCCCAGTGAAGCACATTCATAGAGTGTCGAGATATATTGTAGAACCGATGGGGATGTCTGGTCGCTCGAATGCGGCTCCATCGGAGGCCGTATTCCCCAGGCGCGTGACCTTGTCGCCACACTGCCGGCAACCAGCGCACCGCCATGCTCGCCCCTCTCCCGCATGCACACCTCACCCATCTTACGAGCAACTAACGTTCGACGCAGCGCACCACGGCACACCACTGCCTTTTGGAGATGCCTTCTGCTGCTGGGTGGACAACGGAGGCGATAAGACCGAGCCGCATCGCTCGCGTCCGAAACCAACCTTGCACGCAGCACCTGGCGGCTTCTCGTCATCGCATCTGCGCCAGCACCACCATCACCATGACCCTTTTATCCACTACAGCACTAGTGCCCCCTTCATGAAGTGTGGAGCAACTTCGTCTATGTCGGCCTCGCCCACTCCCGACGCTAACGCTGCCCATATGCGCCGCGTCAAGCATAGGCCTTATTCCCGGACTCACTATCCACGCAGCGCAGCAAGTGCGTCAGCACAGCAGCTGTGGCCCTCTGAAGCACAGGCACGGTGGCTAAGATCGCAGCGAGGGGACGCTAGTTCTGCGGTGGTGGAGGAAAAGGCACCCAACGCACACCTCGCTCGTCCCCGCTGCGGTCGGCAGCTGTCACCGCTCTCCTCACAGTTGCTTGACTCACCTACACGGGCAGCCATTCCGACCTTCGACATTATGCGCCTTGACGCATCGCCTTCGCGGTCACGTTCTTCGCGTCGGGCCGCTTCACGAGTGCGGCGACTCCTATGCGCGCTGGAGGCAGAGGCGCAACGAGCAGGGTGCACTGCGACAGGTGCTGCAAGTGTCCAAGGAGGCACTGCGGAGTTGTACCAGTCCCTGTTCCTGCAGGCTTTGGCGGACGGTGCTGCCTGGGAGCGCCATGCACGGGCCCTTGAGGCCAGCGTACAGGTCTCTGCCAAGCGTGAGGTCCGCCTTACACGGCAGCTGCGGCACGCACGGCGCACTGTGGCGCTGCTTGCGGCGTATGTGGAGGGGGCTGAGCGAGTGGTCGATGTCCTCAGCAGAGGGACCGCCTCTGGTACTGTTGCGTCGACTCAGACTGACAGAACTGTGCCGAGCCGCACTCCTCCAACGTCGCCAAGCGCGCTGATTCAGTCTGCACCAGTAGGAGCAACGGTTGATATGGCGTCAGCTTCACCATGGCGCCCCACGTCGCGGTCCGCCGTGAGTGAGCTCATACAAGGCTCCCTCGGCTGCTCGCTGAACCTCGTCTACGGCATCAGTGGCAGTAGCAGCAGATACGGCGAGGACGAGGACGAGGTCGACGATGCTGAGTCAGTTACCTTCGCCGCCAGCGATGCCACCGTGCCGAGGATCGATGAGGGGTTGCGCGCAGCCGCTGTCAAGAGGCCTGGCGATTGGTGCGCGCTTCACGGTCTCCGTTCCGAATCGCTTACCTCTGCGCCCAAGGTAGTAGAGACGCGGTGGGATCAGCCCTCATGGGATGGCCACGTGGACGATGTCGGGACCGGTGTACACGCCCGATACGAGACGGCCATGGCGTGGGAGTGCAAGGATAGGGGGAACTCAGTGCAAAGATTACACCGTGGCGGCACAGAGGAGCTCGAGACTCCAACGGCGTGGAGCCGAGAGCTGCCAGCTGCGGTTTGTGCTTCTGGAGTGGCTCGTCGTGAGTCGGCGTCGTCATTTCCGCACGCTGGCACTACTGCGCCGGCTGCTGCAGCTGTGGAGGACAGCCCAGATCACCCTGCTAACTCGCTGTCTCCGTCTTCCCCATCGGTTGGTCGTGCTGTGGCAATCAACACCGCCATGCGGACAGAGTCAGTGACACCCAAGAGCGCTTCCCTCGATGCTGTTGCTGTTGTTGCTGCCGCTCCTCAGGTTGCACCCACGTCTGTCGTTCACAGTCTGCTGGAGCTCCTACGCAGTCGAGACACGACGACCCAGGCAACGGCGACGTTGGGTCATGGACGGGTTGCCACGTCTCCAGAGACTGATTCCAATACAACAGCGCAGATTGCTGCTGCACACCACCTCGCTCACTATCAGGCCACAGTTGCCGAGGCGACACAAAGCCACAGCTCCGGTGAGGCTGCCCATCCGAGGCGGGTTATGCCAGCGATGGCGTCATCCTCGTCCTCTTCAGCCTCTAGACAGCCCTTGCTGGCCCCGAGCTGTTCTCCCATTTTACGACAGAGCTCCGAACCGAAGGCTGAGGGCAACACCTTACATGCTGCATCGCTGCCATCGTTGGCGTCCTCATTGCTCCCGCAGTCCCATTCCCACGCGCTCGCACCACAGCCACCCCAGCTGCCGCGCGGCGGTGACAGCGGCTGCAGCAACTGTGGGCCATTAGCCAAAGAGGCTGCTGCTGTTGGCACTGCCCCTGCCAAAGTGACAGAGCTCGTTCACACGCCGTCACCAGCTTCATTCTCTTTTCCCCCTCGGCAGACTTCCACACACCTTACTGATACTCATCAACGCGACGGCAGTGTGACGACGCACTCTGATAACGGGCCGGTGTACTTGTCGAGCGATTGGGAATCCCTCGAGACGGCGAGCTTGGCTGACGACTCTGGTAAGACGTCCTCATCTTCCCCTAAGAGACAGCTGGAGGAGGCACGCGACGGACATCACCGGGCTGTGAGCAGCAACAACATAAATGGCGAAAATATCACCGACGAAAGGGCCAACTTGGCAGACAACGACGGCTACGCGGAGTGGCGCGCGCAGCTTGAGGCACATCTGAATTGCGGCTGGGTTTCGGGTATGTAAGTTTTTAGATTTTGTTGCCCCTCTTTCTCTCCGTCGCCGGTGAAGACTCATCATGTGGTCATCGTGCGCGTAGACCTCGCCGGCACTTTCATTGCAGTTTTCTTGGTGACGTCTCCCTTCTTGCATGTCCGTGTGAAGTGCCACCATTCAGGTCGAGGCGGACCTCAGCACGTAGAGAATGACACCCACCACACCCACACCCACACCCACACCCACACCCACACACCCACACGCACACGCACACGCGCACACACACAACTGACATGCCGATACCCGAAATACGCGTGTGTGTGGGTGTGTGCGTAGACCACCGGAATTGCGTCAACCGTCTTTCTGTAGCGATGTGATCGTGATACGTGGCGAGGAGAGCGGAGTGGAGGCACTGGAGGGTGCGAGGACTGGAGTGGAGCGTCGCTTTTTGCCTGTCACCGCTAAGGATTCAGGAGGCACCAACGATGAATCGCTCTGCAGAGCTGCGCTGATGCGCTGATCAACGGTACTGGGAAGCACTAGAAAGCAGAAGCGACTTAGGCGACAGGTGGATGA
>NC_009319.2:797625-801000 GCF_000002845.2 Leishmania braziliensis MHOM/BR/75/M2904 | reverse complement strand
AGGTGGTTGAGGCGGTGGCCCGCTCCTCCCCTCCTCTTTCTCCCCCTTCTGGGGCTCATGTTGTTTGCTTCAGTGCTCAGTTCCTCTCTCTTCTGAGTCCGATAGTGCAAATATGCACAGGCTTATGGCACGCCCTTTAGTGATACTGGGGGAGGGAGAGGGGGGGGCCCCCTTTCTCATGCATTGCACAGCGGCAAGCCCCCGCTGCTCCGCACATTTTTGCATTTTTGTGCTGACCATTTTTTTTAAAAATGTTTTACCCCCCCCCCCCCCCCCCCACACACACACAAAACGATCGTCAGCCCAACTTTTCGACAGACACGTCCACCTTCGCAGACCCCAACGCCACAGTGACGGGTGCGTTGTTGCGCTCACCATCGCACTATCACGGGGGTGCGCATCAACGGCAGCTCTCTTTCTCTTTCTAACACACGTACACGCACATACACATACGCGCGTCTGAGCCCGTCTCCACACCGCAGAGGAGAGCGAGAGAGAAAAAATGACCGCCACCGTGTCACTCTTTGAGCGCAGCAAGCGCGTCTACCTGGAGGAAGAGGCGAAGCTGCAGGCTATCATATGCAGCGACCAGTTCCTCCGCGCATTTCAGTCATGGCTTGACCAGAGCATCTCGCAGCTGGACTTCCAGTACGAGCGATGCGAACAGCAGTTATCGGTGCTACAGCAGCACGTGTCGGTGCCCAAAGGTGCTTTCTGGAGTAGCAAGGCAGTCATTGAGCACTGCAACTTGCACCTGGCGGAGCGCCGGCTTCTGCGCCGTAACACGGAACTGGACGGGGACCAGCACGCAGAGCTGCCGGCGGTGATTCAGCTCGTGTCGACGCTGCAGCAGACCAAGTCGCACTCCTTCATCACCCCGAAACAGCGCCGCTTCATTGAGGAGTGCGAGGCGGAGCTGAAGTCCGTTGTCTTCGAGCCACGCGATCTCCTTTTCATCACCAACGCGCTGCAGACGAAGCTCGTTGAGGATGGCAATACACGACGTGTCTTTGATGACTTGACAGTCTTTCAAAACACAATTGAGGAGGTCTCGCCTGATATCGATCAGTGCGAGCAGCTGCTGGAGGCAAGCATTGCGAATGGCGAGATGGGTCTCGCCGAGGACATCTCGAAGCGCCAGCTGGATGTGTACGAGCACCTTTTGCGCCTCATCACAGACCAGTACCCGATCATCTCCAACTACTACTCCGAGTCACGCAGCAGCGAACGTCGGCGGCGCTGGGCAGTGTTCCGCATGGTGGACCGCGACATCACCGCCGTAATCGAGGCGAAGCACCGCCAGATCGAAGCCTGCGAGGAGGACATGCTCAAAATACAAGAGCAGATGTCCAACTACAGCTCTGACGATGTGCAGCAGCGCAAGCGCTACGAGGCTGACCGCGCCGAGTCAGACGAGTTCTTACAGCAGAACAAGGAGAAGCAGCAAAGCGTGTGGAACCGCATCTTTACCCTTTTTCAAGAGTTACAGACATGCTCGAGTGAGCTGACGACGCTGGCGCAGCAGCGGCACAAGGAGGTGGAGCGACGACTGCAGATGGAGGAGCGCGAGGCAGGACGGCGCAGCGGACACGAGAGCTTCCTGCAGGCCGCCGCGGAGCATGCGCAGAAGCTGCAGGACACCATCAACAACGCCGCCGCCGCGCGCAACCTTGCCACGTCGCTCAACGACTTTGTGCTAGACGGCTGCGACAACATTGCTGCCAAATACGACAAGCAGCAGAACGCGCTGGGGGAGCTGTTGCGGCTCGTGCAGCAGCACCACTTCACGCGCTTCTCCGACTACTACATCGCCGCCAGCCGCTACCTCTACCGCAAGGAGCGGCGGCTGAGCCAGATGGATGCGGAGATGTGCACCAACAATATGCATCGTGAGATCCTCTCCGACACGCTCGATCCTCATGTGAAGGAGTACGTGGAGGCGGACCAGCGACTGTCGCTGCTGCGGCACGAGGTGGCTCAGGAAGTGATGCGCATCCGGCACAAGCTAGAGCGAGCAGAGCGGGCCGTCACACCGACCCTGCGGTCACTCGACTTTGCTGGCATCGCTTATGTACATCCTCGCATTATTGTAGAGAAGATGAACCTCAGCCGGTGGAGCACTATGCTAGACTATCGCACCTTCATCAACTTGGAGAAGGACGGTGAAGAATCGGTTGTACGCGCGACGGCCGCGATCGAGAAGCTGCGGAGCGAGCTAGAGACCCAGAAGATGTCGACGCGCAACCAACATCAACACCAGCGACTGCTGTGCAATGCGATGAAAGTGGGCGCCGGGACAGCACCAAGCACGAGTGGGTCGGTCCTGCACGCTTGCGGTGCTGCGGGCATTAAGTCGACCGTCACGGGCACTGCACCCGCCAAGTCCGCGCCTCTGGGCTTTGTTGAGCGCGTACACGCGATGGTGCAGCAGGGCGGTACGCGCTTTGGCGGCGCCAGGGGCACAAACACGTCGTCACCCTCGAAGGACACGCCAGGCGGTGCCGCCGCCTCGCCATACATTTCGCGTCCGGTGGCACATTCAACGGCAAGCGTGGTGAACAGCGATGGGGCTGTCATCAACACGAGCGCCGCTACAGCCACCCCTGCCGCGCCACTGTCGCTGGCGCACATGGAAGGGGCGACATTTCAGGCGCTCTTCGACTACTGCGCCCGCGCGCCAGATGAGCTAACCTTTGAGGCGGGGCAGGAGATCATCTGCATTAGCCGCGCACCGGAGGAGGGTTGGTTTAGAGGCGTGTGCAACCAGCGCACCGGGCTGTTCCCAATCAACTACGTTCAGCCTGTGCGCGAGGGAGCCGCGGCGCGGTGAGAATTTGTATGGCAAACCAACGAAAAAGAGGACAGAGGTACTGTGGTGAGAGACTCGAGCCGGGTGTCACCGTGTGTGTGTGTGGGGGGGGGGGAAGTCAAGCATGTGTGTATGCATACGCCTACAAAGTGACCCACGGGCGTGCATGGCTGCCGCGGCGTATCCACACGTCCACAGTGTTCTCCACCTACGCGGATGGGCCTCTCCCTCCCCCCCCCCCCCCCAACCCCAAGAGAAGAATAAACCCCCCAAAAGCCAAATGGCTCCTTCCTTGCCCCTCTCCCGCGGGGCTCCTCTTTGTGCCCTTTTGCGCGGGGGGGGGCTTTTTTTTCTCCCTCGCCCCCCCTAACAAACACTTGTTTGTGTGTGTGTGTGCGTGTGCGTGCGTGTGTTTCTCCCTCCCTCCTTCACTCCCTCCGTGGGGGGGGGGGGGTGTTCTTCCCAGACACGACACACCCGGGGGGGGAAAGGAAAATGTTATTTTTTTTTCAAGGTAAGGGTAGGCCCCCCCCCCTTTTTTTTTTTTCCCCCCCCCCCCGCTCGGG
>NC_009319.2:780314-797525 GCF_000002845.2 Leishmania braziliensis MHOM/BR/75/M2904 | reverse complement strand
GCTGCGCGATGGGAGGCAAGCAGCGCAGCGATGGTCGCCAACGCGACCGCCGAGTGGCCACGAGACATGGTGCAGCTGTTTACCCCGCGCGGCCTCACTGTGCCATTTTCAACTGACATGACACGACCGACTCTTTCCAGCAGCAGCCACGGCGGCGCCGGCCACTGGCACTCTCTCTCCGTGACGCCACGGACGAATGGGTCGACAAGTGGCCGCCCGACCCCACGCAGCGCCACCGCTGCTTCTGCCGCAACCCTATCCTCAACCCTATCCGCAACACCGACCACCCCAGGTAACGGGTGCGGCGTTGGGGGGTTTCTGCAAGCATCCGCCCGCTCCACGCCCTCGCTGGCGACGCCGCGTGCCTCTGAGTTTCATTTTAGCGTTCATCTTCTCACAGGTAAGCAGGCGGATGCCATAGTGGCGGCGGCTGGGCTGTTCACGGCCCGCGCCGTTGAGAAGCTCTTCCTCGACTGTGCCGAGTTCGATCGAAGACTGTTTTACAACTTGAACGTGGCTAAGTTAAAGGTCATGGCCGGCGGCTACGGCATGCACCCCAGCCCTGACGTCACTTCTGGACGTCACGGCAGCGGTAGCGGCAGCAATAGCACGAATGCTGCTGCAAGGAATCCACGCAAGAGCCCCAAGGCGTCACTGAGCTCGAGAGGGGGCGCCACTACCTCGACGGCGATAACAGGCAACACGACGAGCAGGGATGTGAACAACTCCAACAGCGCCCCGAGTACGTCTCGACAGTACCGTACAGCCATGCTGGAGGCATCGAAGGAGCTGCGACGGGAGCTGCTTGCTGTCACACGCCTCAGCTCGGTCACAGTGCCCGTCCCGTGCTTTAACAAGCGCAGTAGCGACCACGTGACAAGCACAGTGGTGTCCTCGAATCCTGCGGAGCTGTATAGTCTGAACGCCGTCTACCGCGTCTTGAGTGGCGTCCGCGTCGGAACACCTCGCTGGACGCACACAGGCGACGTAGTCAGCGCACTGAACTCAGCGCCCTACTCCGTGCCTGGTGGTGCATCCGCAGCGGTCGCAGGTGGGTCAAGTTCAGGCGCAGCCATGCTTGGAGCAACGGGCCCGTGGTACGTTGACCCACTTTTGTCCTTCCGTCCACCACGTCGCAGCGTCCACGGCGACGGCGCGGCCCCCAGTGCCACTACTCCCTCTGGCACAATGGCGTCGATTCCCTCCTTGAACATCTCCAGCTGGCTACAGGGACCCCAGCCCCTCGACGTGCATCGGGCGGCACGGGCCGCTCCCGCAGCAATGGGATCCTCAGGTTCAGCACAGCCCGCTGCAACTGGTGCAACGACCCCCCGCATGGGCAGAACACCACGACGCGCATGGGTACCGCCCTCCACGTCACGGACACCTTCACCGCCACAGCTGCCCTCGCTCGCGTTGGGCGTGCTGAGCGACGATCACCGAGTTGGTAGAGTGACTCCGCCAGGTGCCGCGTTCACCTCTCCAACCACGTTGACCTTGACAGCGTCTACCGCAGAAACCCACGCCTTCAGCCTCCCGCTCAGCCTACTTTGCTCTGCAACGCCAGGCGGCGCTGCAAACGTGTGCTCGACAAAGCACAGCGCCTCTGCGGAGCAAAGCATTACGGATGCGTCGTCTTTAGTCTCACCCGCAGCAGCGCTCCCACCGCTACAGCTGCTTAACACGGAAGCGAGCGTGAAAGGAGAGGAGACGGTGCGGCGAACTAGCAACCCTGTCCCAACAGCAGACGCGCTTTCTCTTCCGCGCGGTCAAGAGGACGGTGCGCAGCCAGACGGTTGCGCTGCCGAGTGTTGTCACCACACCCGGCACTACCATCACAGTCATGCCGGCGGAGGTGCCCAGGCCATGGACGGAATCACCGGTCATTACGATATCGGCGCCGAGGGCGTCTCCGCGAATCGCAACGGAGAGGCATCCGCACTGCCTCCGGTAGAGGACGCCGAGTACAATGAAGTGTACGTCCAGCAGGAACGAGCGCAGCGGCTGAAAGCGTCGCAGCCAGTGGTGACGGAGGTTTTGCCATACCTGTTTGTTGGCGGCGAGGACGCCGCGCGGGATCGAGCGCAGCTCCTCCGGAAAGGCATTACCCATGTTGTGAACACCGTCAGCTGCTGCTGCAGTAACTTCTACCCAGAACTCTTCCGGTACTTCACGCTCAGCCTGAGCGACGCTGCTGATGAGCCGATTTTCTCCCTCTTTGCCGTCGTCAACGCCTTCATCGAGAACGCGCTGGAGAGGCATCAGGGCCGAGTCTTCGTACACTGTCAGCAGGGCGTATCGCGCTCGTGCACGTTCATCATTGCCTATATCATGTGGAAGAAGGGGCTGTGCTACGACCGCGCTTACGAGCTCGTGCGGGCGCGGCGAAACGTGTGCAATCCGAACCTCGGCTTCTTCATGAACCTTCGTCTCTGGGAGGCGCAGCTGTCAACGCCTCTATTGAACAGCGTGTTTGCCTACGCTCCCTACACTTCCACGTCGCCGATGCCCTTCTGTTACCAGCTGACCGCGTATTTCGACTGCGCCACGTCTTCCACTGTCGCCGGCGCCGCTGCGTCGTGTTCTACCTTGCCATTGCCTGTATCGTCGTCGTGCTCTCCGGAGGGGCGGTTGCCTGGGTTCCTCTCCCCACGTGACAAGGAAGCACACAAGCAGCTTCGCCACGATGTCCTGACGCGCGCAACCGACATGAGTGATGCGCCACAAGCGCTTCCCAGCACGTTGTCGCTGGATCCGCGCTTGGCTTATCTGTTTCTCTTCGCACCAGGTGCGCGAGCTGCGGACAGAACCAGCCGCTCCAATAGCCTCTGCACAGACTGGCGACGAGCAAAGGAGAAGGGCCATCAGCGGCCACGGCTCGCTCGGAGCACCAACGTGGGTCCCGGTGCTGGCACCTGCAGCGACGAGGACACCAGCGCCGTGACAGGATGCGTCGTCATGGGACCACATTGTCTTAATAAGGTCTATACTGAACGCGCTCTTACTGCCTGTCGGCAGCTACTGCGCTTCAACTTTTACAACGGCGAGGCGCGCACAAGCTTGACTAACACTGGGAGGGTGGTGCACTTCCACCCGATGCGGCCGGTGCGACTGCTGCCAACTTTTTCAGCGACTTGCCCACCGTCCA
The DNA here is from genome assembly GCF_000002845.2 of Leishmania braziliensis MHOM/BR/75/M2904. Lineage (NCBI taxonomy): Eukaryota > Euglenozoa > Kinetoplastea > Trypanosomatida > Trypanosomatidae > Leishmania > Leishmania braziliensis. Next base: position 794,377 of record NC_009319.2, on the reverse strand, counting down.
CCTCTTCTCCGTTTCCGCCCACCACTGCGGCTGTGCCGGTGGAGGTGGCGCAACAGTTGTTGTGGACGCGTGTCTCAAGTCAACTTTACATCCGAATGGCACAACAATCGCAGTGGGATGCGCTCTTGTCAAACACGCAACTTGGCGCCATGCTGAGCTACTATATCGCCGAGGAGGATCGGCTCGACTCCAGAGAAGCGGTGCGGCGGAACGCGCGCGAAAGAGCCACCGAGGGCAGTGGCTTGCATAGCAGCAGCAGCAGCAGCAGCAGCAGCAGGGTTGCAGCTGGACGACCGACAAGCGCGACGGGACGCACGACACTGGCTCCTAACCTTTCGCTACCCGTGAGCCCTACTGCGTTGACATCATCCTTGCTCCGCACCGGGCGGCGCACACCTCGAACGCCGCGACAGCTACACACATCGACCTCCGGCAACAGCGGCTACCACCGGCGGGGGAAAGAGAGCGCTAAGCTTGCGAGCAGTGATACTGCATACTGGTCGTCGACTGGCACCTCCTCATCGCAGCGCCGTAGCTTTTCTGGTAGCGCGCCAGCTGTCGCCTCCACCTCAGTACCGCAGTCGGCGGTAGGTCAGCTTCAACATGTAACTCTGCTTCCCATTGCTTCTTCAGCTTCTGCGGCGGCATTCCCACCGCACATGGAGTCTGCCGGAGTTTCTCTACCGCTACAGGGCATCTCAGGGCTATCACTTGCTGCTGCCGCTGCTCACAATGAGAACGGACCAACGCACGTGGCAGTGCGCATGGCTGAGGGGGAGAGCTTTGCTTACGCCTACCCGTTTACGGCGTCGGCGAAAGTGACTATTTCGGACCTAGACGATCTCGAAGACGACCAGTGCTACGTGCTCGGTTTCCAGCAGCGCACTGGCACCTTCGTCTACCTGTGGCGTGGCACCGACGCAGCGGAGAGCTCGACCGACGTGGTGAGCGCGTTTGTGCGGCAGCTGCTAAGTGCCAGCGACCCGGCAGGGCAGGCCACGGTAGCCCGGGCGCTGAAAGCTGGGGAATGGGCCACCTGCAGCCTCAACTTCCCTCGTGGCGACGACGGCGCCGCCGCTGCCAGTGTGGCGGACAAAGCTGACGTGGCGACAGAGGTGCTCGCAGGTGTGCGTGTGTTGTATGTCGAGCAAGGCAACGAGCCAAAGGAGTTCTTCACTCTCCTGTAAAGAATGAGGAAAGAGCCGGGGGAGCGAGCGACAGCAGGGAAGCTTCGATGAATGTGAGCGCTCGTGGGTGATGTGGTGCGGCAGCTCCTTTTCCTCCCCTTCTCAGGGGCACGCTTTGCTGCTTCGGCTGTTGTCACTGTCGTCTGGTGCTGTCAAGTGCCACCCTCTGCTTCCACAATCTTCATCTCGCATGTTGTCCATGCAACGGCTACTGGCAGAGGAGGGAGGGAGGGAGGGTTGCTGGCACCCCGGACAGATGTTGGTTGGGGCAAGTGCTTGTTTGTTTGCAGAGAGGGTGGCGCATTCGCTAGAAACTTTCTTTTCGTTTTTCGTTTTCCCTTCTCTTTCCTCTTCCCCAACGAGCTTCGTGTGGAAAGACAGCGATCTCCCCCGTGGAGGGTTGGCGCGTGCGTGTGTGTGTGTGTGTGCGGGGGGGGGGTGCGTGAGAGGAGAGCAAAACACATCAAAGATGTCCGGCCTCGCTTTCGTATTTGGCAATCAAAGGTGGTGGCCACAGGCACCGACAGGCTTAAGAGAGACAGGCAATCAAAGACACTCCCCATGTATGCAGAAGGAGAGAGGGAGAGATGCTTTCCCATTACCGATGTTGTGAGGAAGCAAAGTGTATGTCGAGGGAACTGTGACGTCATGTGTGCTTGATGAGCGGCCCACGTGACGGCTGCGCGCATGTGCCTATGCGTTGCTCACGTGTTCATAATTGCCTCCCCCTCTCCTCCTTCAGTCGAAAGGAAGCAGGAGACGGAAAAATGTTCAACTGCTTCTCCGGACTTTGGTGCCGCTCCCCCCCCCCCCCCCCGCTCCCCCCTCCCTCCGAACACGCATACCCGTACTCGCCCGCGCGCTCTCTCTTCTTCTCACGTCTCTTCACTATCTTTCCTATCTCTATAGAGTGGGTTACGGCCGCATATCATCAACGTGAAAGACGGTGCACCACCGCGGCCCGACCACCCCTCATGCTGCGGCTTAGTGTGGCGCGCTGGAAGCGGCGTGCTGCGGGTATTGTGGGGCTACCAAATGTAGGAAAGTCCACCCTCTTTAACGCCCTCACATGCAGCCAAATTGCTAAAACAGGTAACTTTCCCTTTTGCACTATTCATGCGAACACATCGAGGGTGCCGGTGATCGATGAGCGACTGCGCCAGCTGGCACGCTTTACTGGGGCAGAGAAAATTATGGATGTCGAGGTTGACTTGACGGATGTGGCGGGGCTGATCGCCGGGGCATCGAAAGGGGCCGGACTCGGCAACAAGTTCCTTGCCGATATCCGAACCTGCGCCGTGTTACTGCACATGGTACGCTGCTTCGAAAGCTCCAAGGATGGCTTCGACACCCCGAACCCTCTGGAGGACATTCACGTCATTCTGAGTGAACTTGTCTTATCAGACCTCGAGGTGGTGGAAAGGCGGATGCACAAGGTGCATAAGACGGCGAAGACGCGGGACACTGAGTACAGCTTTCTGAAGCGTCTTCAGCAGTGGCTGGGGGAGGGCAAGACAGCAGCGGACATGCATGCAGAGGCGAAGCTCACCGTGGTGGAGGAGGACTTCCTGCAGAGCTACGACTTGCTCTCCAACAAGCCTATGATGTTTGTGCTGAACGTGAACGAGCGAGGTGTGAGGGACGGCAACGCTTTCTCGCGTGAGGTGGAGGCCGCCTTTGGAGTGGAGCGGACCTGCCGCGTATCGGCCTCTATCGAGGAGCAGACTGCACAGCTTGCCTCCCGTGAGGAGCAGCAACTGTTCCTGGAGGAGTACGGCATAGACGTGCCGCGTGGCCAGGTGCTGATGAGGCAGGTATATGCCCTTCTCAAGCTGCAGTCCTTTTTCACAGTGGGGCCTAAGATGGCGCATGGCTGGACAGTGGTGCAGGGCTCAACGGCACGGCAGGCAGCCGGCGAGATCCACTCCGACTTCGAGAAGAACTTCGTGCGTGCCAAGGTCTCGGCGTGGGACATGTTTGTCAGCATGCCAAACCTCGAATCTGCGGAGATGCAGATGCGCATGGTGAACGACAGGTACGTGATGCAGGATGGAGAGGTGTTCATTGTGGAGCACAACACGCAGCGTGGGTAGCGGTGCTGAATCGCGCCGACGTGCAGGTCAGGGTAAAGTGTGTATAAAGGTGGGGGGAGGGAGAGGAGGCGGACGGGCACCGATTGCGAGAGCCCCGTGCCACTCTTCCTACTGTGACCAGCATCGTGCATCGCGCATACACGCGGGTCCACATTGCACAGTGAGTCCAGTAGATGTGCTCTTCTGTTCTTTATGTGCTTGTGTCTCTGTATGAGGAAGGTGGACGAGGAGGGGGGAGGAGGAGGACTGTGCATGTCGGTCTCTGCTTTGGCGGCCGCGCATGAGAGTAGTTCACCCTTTTTCGCTTTGGTCGTTGGCGACGGTTGTTCTTCACACAGGGCACTTTGCTTAGCAAAGGAAACAGCGGAAAAGAAAGAGGAAATGGCACTGGCGTTCGCATCACCATCCTCCATGCACAGGAATAGGTCATCAACCTCACCTACACCCGCGTGTGCCGACGGAGTCGTGCGTATCGGTGGTAGTGTTTGCAATCTGCAAGAAACAGCGTTCAACTGACCAGTGTGGCACTGCTGTGGTAGTGGTGGTGGGGCGTGTGAGTGCACGTGGAGGCTGTTTAAAGTCGCACTCATTGGCGCTGTTTCTCTCACCCCCTCTTCCTCCTCGTAACGTCTTGGCGTCGCCGTCCGCTGTAGTCTCCACCCCTCGCCCTGGTCATCCGCTCTTCCTCTCTTTTTTTCTACTGACTGTCTCTCTCTCTCTCTCTCCCCCTCCCTCTCTCTCTCTCCTTCTGTGCTCCCTTTACTGTTTTGGTTTTCTTGTGTGTGTGTGTGTGTGTGGGCCAAAGATTCACCGCGGTTAAGGAGTGTAGCGTCCTATCTAACAGGGGGAGCGAACGAGGAGCTCAAGCGGCGCATACGAAAGAGCGCGAGGGTGACAAGGCGGAGGCATTCAAAGCGTTGTGTGGCGTTGCAGTTGCCTTGACCTTTTTCCTGCCTGCTCCCTCGTCTTGCACACGAGCACAGACTCCCCCCCCCCCCCACCACACACACAGAGCGAACAGAGTAAGCGCAACCTGAGCTAAGAAGAACACGAAAGGAGAGGCAAAGTGTATACGCGCGCGCACACACACATATATATATTAAGCGGTAACGCGTACGCAGCGGCGAGCAGGCGAAGCGCACACTCGGCAAGTCAGAAGCGCGGCGAAGAAGAAGAAAGCTCCCCGCCCCTGAAAGGAAGGGAGCTGCAGCCATCTGTACACCCACTCTATAGAGGGAAAGAGAGCCACGCAGTTTGCACATGTGGGGCAACGACTTCTACAAGGCTGGTGCGCACCAGCAGCCCTCGCTCCGACACGATGGGCTGCCGACCTCTTTTGCCTCTCCTTCGTACACTGCGCAGCCCGCACGCCCACTGCCCGCTGGCGTGCTTTCAGCCGATCTCGCACGACCGATTAGTGTGCGGGAGCTGGCGCACTCGCGAGTGCCTGCGGTGCCGCCGCCTCCAGCAGTGCCACCGGCACCACGACGCAACCCTGCCATGACCGGCTTCGCAGGGTTTGGAATACCCACGTCGCCCATTATTTATGCTGCCACCAGCGGCGTGTCGACGTTGCCACCGCTCTCCACCCGCGCTGACGCCAGTGACTTGATGTCACTCGCCCACCGCGACATTGATAACCTCAGCGGCGATGACCTTTACAACTACGCCTCCCACCTGCAGGGCGCATCGAAGCAGTACAGCAAACACCTATTGGAGGCGTACACAAGGCGCGACCAGTACCGTGGCGAGGTTGCTCGATTGAAGGAGGAGCTGCATAGCAAGTACCTGCAGATCGATGTGCTCCGGCGTGAGCAAGAGAGGGCGAGCGAGGCTTTGGTGAAGGTTCGGGAGGACAATGCTCAACTCCACCAGAAACTCGCCGAGTCTGAGGGACATGTCCGCAACATGCAGGCCAAAGTGTCTGTGTTGAGCGGCGCCGATCCCTCCGCTGCTGTTCATTTCTACCAGTCTCAGTTGGTTCTCAAAGATGCGCAGCTGCGCGAACTGCAACAACAATGCGAGAGGGAAGCTGCAGCGTCGTCGCAGCGACACAGCTCCAGCGCCACTGCAGCTGAGCATGGCCGGCGAAGCATCAACGTCTCCGGTGAGGGTGCTGCAGTTCCTCAGATATCGCCATTGCGGGATCTACCGAGCACGAGGAAGGTGCATAATGGGTCTGAAGCGGCGTCTACTGCACTGCACACCGCACTTGAGGAGCTCCAGCACCTCAACACATCTCTCAGCCGCCGCCTCGAAGAAGAACACGCGGCTCACAAAGCTGCGCTAGCTGTACACGCCGAAGAGAACGCTACCGCCACAGCTGATCGCGCAGAGCTACTCAACACAATTTCGCAGCTGCGGCAGCAGTGCACAGAGATGCAGAGTACGGAAGACGAGCTAGTGGCCGCCCTCACCCAGCGTGCACCGATCTCGAAGGAAGGCTACGCAGCACTACAAACGTCGTACAATGACCTCACCGCTGCACTTGCCAAGGCCGAGGACCAGATAGCCGCGCTCCACGTGAAAGAGCAGCAATACCATCAGAGCGCACAGCAGGCGCAGGAGGAGCTTCGCCACTCACTCACTACTGGGCTGGAGGAGCGACAGGAGCTGCAGGCCCGCAATGAACAGATGCAGTCCCTTGCCACTGATCTGCAGAGGGAGTTGGAGCTGGCAGAGCGGGCGAACCAACTGCGTCAAGAGCAGCTTGACGCGGCGGTCAGTGGCAACCAGCAGCTGGCTGAGCACCTTCGTACGACACAGGAGCAGCTACTTGGCGCCACCGCTGAGCTGCAGGATCTCTGCAACACGCGTGGGAGCCTAGAGTCCCAGCTCCGTGAGCTTCGACAGCGTATCGAAGAGTTTGAACAGGAGGATCAGCGCCGGCGGCAGCAGCATAGAGACGTGGAAGGGGGGGCGACGTTCAGCTACACCCCAGCCGCATCAGCAGAGAGCGAGACGGTGAAGACACGAGAGGCATTGGAGGATGAGCTCGCAACTCTGCGCTCGCAGCGTGACGCACTCGTCGGCGACCGCGACGAAATTATCAGCGAGGTGCGTCGCTTGCAAGAAGACCGGCTCGCTCTTCTCAGATCACCACTGCCGCAAGCGGAGGAGGTGCTGCAGAAACACTTGTCAACTGTGAAAGCGACTCTAGGTACCCATGCAGATGATGAAGAATTGCCACAGCAAGAGGATATTGCTGCACTCGAGGCAGCGCGTCACTGCATCGAGCAGTTGAAGGAGACCATAGCTACGCTGCAGTCAGAGCGTGTACGCGTGGAGGCTGAGCTGCAGGCGAAGATAAAGGTGCTGGAGGCTGAGCTAGCATCGCAGTCCCGTGCGCTTTCTGATGCCGAGGACGCGGCGGCGGCGCAGCGGGCGCACCTGGAGGGTATCGTGGTGGCTTTGAGAGACGAGCTAGTGGCAACACAGGAGCAACAGATGCAATTCATCACGTCCGAGGAGGCCCAACGTGAGCGGTGTGCAGAGCAGCAGCGTGCGGTGGAGCACCTTCAGGCGCAAGTGGCGCAGCTGCAGATGGCTGGACAGGACTCAGCGAACAGTCTTGCCACAACGTGGCACGCTCAGTCTCCTGTTCCTGCTAAGTCCGACCTCAGCACGATGAATGCGGCTCTGGAATCGCTTGCCCATCAGCTGGAAGACGCGCAGTACCGGGCTGAGGAGCTGTCGGCAGAGCACGCGCGCACATTGGAGGAGCTGGCGCGTGCGACCCGCGCTGCTGCGGAGCTGGAGGCGCGTGCTGCGGAAGCGGAGAGCAGGCGCGAGGCTGCGCACGCTGCTGCGGAGGGCACCGAGGTCGAGCTGACGGCGCGCATTGCGGCGCTGGCGACGGAGAATGCGCAGCTGAAGGAGAAGCTGTCGGCCTCGCGCGCCGCCGTGACGACGTTTGCGTCGAAGCAGACGGACGGCGAGAGCACTGCTGCGTCGCTGGAGGAGCGGTGTGCGACGGAGGCACGGCGCCGCGAGGCTGCGGAGGCGGAGGCGTTGGTGCTGCGGGAAACGCTGGACCGCACAGGCGCGGAGCTGACGGAGGTGCTGCAGCGCAGCGAGGGCGTGCAGTCGACTCTAACGCGGACGGTGGATCGCCTGGCCGAGCAGGAGGCACTTGTGGGGGTGTTGGGGGCTGAGAACATGCGGCTGCAGGATGAGCTGACTGCTGTACGGGAATCCATTCTGCTGCTGACAAGTGAACGTGACGCTCTTGTCGAAGAGACGGCTCAGCTTCATGGAAAGCTCGCTGCTGCGGAGAGTCGGATGTCGGATGCGGCTGCGGCACAGCAGCGCCTGGAGGTGCGCTTAGAGGAAGCAGAGGCCGCGGTGCGCAGTAAGGCGGTGGAGCTGGGCACGGTGTTTGCTGCGCTGGACCAGACTGCTTCCGAGGTGTGCGGCGCCGAGCAGCAGCTGCGGGTGTATGCGGAGGCGAAGGAGGAGCTGTCGGCAGAGCACGCGCGCACATTGGAGGAGCTGGCGCGTGCGACCCGCGCTGCTGCGGAGCTGGAGGCGCGTGCTGCGGAAGCGGAGAGCAGGCGCGAGGCTGCGCACGCTGCTGCGGAGGGCACCGAGGTCGAGCTGACGGCGCGCATTGCGGCGCTGGCGACGGAGAATGCGCAGCTGAAGGAGAAGCTGTCGGCCTCGCGCGCCGCCGTGACGACGTTTGCGTCGAAGCAGACGGACGGCGAGAGCACTGCTGCGTCGCTGGAGGAGCGGTGTGCGACGGAGGCACGGCGCCGCGAGGCTGCGGAGGCGGAGGCGTTGGTGCTGCGGGAAACGCTGGACCGCACAGGCGCGGAGCTGACGGAGGTGCTGCAGCGCAGCGAGGGCGTGCAGTCGACTCTAACGCGGACGGTGGATCGCCTGGCCGAGCAGGAGGCACTTGTGGGGGTGTTGGGGGCTGAGAACATGCGGCTGCAGGATGAGCTGACTGCTGTACGGGAATCCATTCTGCTGCTGACAAGTGAACGTGACGCTCTTGTCGAAGAGACGGCTCAGCTTCATGGAAAGCTCGCTGCTGCGGAGAGTCGGATGTCGGATGCGGCTGCGGCACAGCAGCGCCTGGAGGTGCGCTTAGAGGAAGCAGAGGCCGCGGTGCGCAGTAAGGCGGTGGAGCTGGGCACGGTGTTTGCTGCGCTGGACCAGACTGCTTCCGAGGTGTGCGGCGCCGAGCAGCAGCTGCGGGTGTATGCGGAGGCGAAGGAGGAGCTGTCGGCAGAGCACGCGCGCACATTGGAGGAGCTGGCGCGTGCGACCCGCGCTGCTGCGGAGCTGGAGGCGCGTGCTGCGGAAGCGGAGAGCAGGCGCGAGGCTGCGCACGCTGCTGCGGAGGGCACCGAGGTCGAGCTGACGGCGCGCATTGCGGCGCTGGCGACGGAGAATGCGCAGCTGAAGGAGAAGCTGTCGGCCTCGCGCGCCGCCGTGACGACGTTTGCGTCGAAGCAGACGGACGGCGAGAGCACTGCTGCGTCGCTGGAGGAGCGGTGTGCGACGGAGGCACGGCGCCGCGAGGCTGCGGAGGCGGAGGCGTTGGTGCTGCGGGAAACGCTGGACCGCACAGGCGCGGAGCTGACGGAGGTGCTGCAGCGCAGCGAGGGCGTGCAGTCGACTCTAACACGGACGGTGGATCGCCTGGCCGAGCAGGAGGCACTTCTCGAGCAGCTGAATCGCAACGCTTCGGAGCTCAACGATGCCCGAGCTGTGCTGACGGGGGAAGTGACGCGTCTGCAGGCTGCATTGGCAGCTGCCGTTACCGATAAATCCGACGTGATGGCACAGCTTGTGGCCACCCAGAGGGAGCTGGATCGCGCAGTGGAGCAGCAAGATGCGCAGTACTGCGAGGAAGTGCGTCTCCAAGACGCGCTGACGACGACCATGTCTGCCTTTGGCGTTCAAACAAGGCAGGTACAACTGGGCATGGCACACGTGGTAGACATGTCGAAGGCGTTCTACAGAGTCGTGGAAGTAGTGGCTAAGGGGGCTGCGTCTGCGACGGTACAAGGCGAGATTGTGGACAAAGAAGCCGCGGCGCAGTCTTTTGCCAGCGTTGGCGTGGGTTCTTCGGTGAAAGGCGCGTCGCCCACAGCAACAAGTGTACGAGAGATACTCTTACCTTGGAGTCGAGCACTGGAGTGGGTCGCTTCTATGGAGGAGCGTCTTGAGTCCTTGGGTACAGGTTCTACTTCAAGCGACACCACCAGCTCAGACAGCCAGTGCGAGCGGCGGCGACGTCGGCGAGGTCGCTCCACAGTGGCAGATGAGGAGGAGGAGGCAATAGACGAAGAGGAGACCAGTGGAGCAGATGCGGTGAGCACGTCTTTTCTGTGTCGTGCGGTGCCTGCAAGTCATGCGGAGGCAGCCTTTGCGCGGTGGATTTGGGAGCAGGCCGCCGCAGCAAGTACCATTGCAGACCTTCGTAGTGCACTCGCGGATAAGGAGGTGGAGCTGAACAACTTGCGTTCTGCGATGGACACACTGGCGAACGATGCGATGGCTGAGCAAGACCGCGCTGATAACTTGTCTGCTGCCATTGGTGACGCGACGGAGAAAATTGCGTTGGTGCAGGCCGAGTTTGAGGAGCAACTCAGGCAGAGGACGGTGGCAACCACAGCGGAGGTCGTGGAGGCGCGCCGTGCTGAAGAGCGCGCGAGAGCTGCGCAGCTTCGTGCAGAAGAGCACTTGACTGTTGTTGAGAACGAGCTTAAGGAACAACAGGCTGTGTTGCGCAAGCTGCAGGACGAGAACCATCGACTTACCCGTGAGGCGGACCGTCTACGGCGCTCCTCACGTCACCTTGAGTCTGACTCGCGTGCTCTTAACAAGATCAGCGACTCCGTGACGCCGCAGCCGTTATCTTATGCAGGTGTATCTGCTGTGACCGAAGTTGAGAGCTTCACAACGGCAGCCTCTGCTGTAGAGGTCGTCGAACAGGCCCAATTTCTGCAGGTGTTCAGCTTGCAGGAGGACCTCATGCTCAGTCGCCGGCAGGCACGGGAGCTGGAGGGGCGAGAAGCGACGCTGCGGCAGACCTGTGCGACACTGGAGCAGCAGGTGAGTCAGCTGCGCGTGGAGGCAACGGACGCGGAGAAACTGCGTGAGGAACTGGCTACGCTACGCACTGACTATGCGGAACTGGAGGAGCGCTACGATCAACTGGAGCGCATGACAACAGCCGCGGGGGGAGGCACGATGCAAGAGCTAAAGCAACTCCGCCAGCAGCTGAAGGCACGGGAGACAGAGCTGGATGAGCTAAAGGCGCGAGTACGGGGCCTCGTGCTGAGCAAAGTCGCACCAGAGCTTGAGGCGGCGCGTCGGCAGGAGGCGCTGCGAGAGAGTCTCAGCGGTATTACGACACAGCTGGCTGCCACCCAGGCACAGTACGGAGGCGGTACAGGCGGCAGCAGCAATGCTGGAAGCCGTCGCGCTAGTCTCGCTTCTGCCCTCAGCAAGCCCGACCACCTTAGTTTGTCTGCGTCGAGTCCGTCGTCGCAAGATCTACTGACCTCCCGCATCGAGCACTTGCAAATCCTCGTACACGACCACCAGGAGGCGTTCGAGAAGGTTCAGGCTGCTCAGCTTGAATCCCGGGCGACCATGGACACGCTCGAGGACCAGTTGGCCGCCAAGACAGCCGCCTTGGAGCGTGCTGAAGGTCTTGTTGCCGAATACGCGGACACTATCAACGTGCTCACCATGACTGCCGTGGTAGGACGCGGTAGCGGTGGTGCTCACCTATCCACGGTTCAACCACTGCGCAACGAGGTGGCCAATCTGGTTGCAGAGGTGCCATCGCTGTCTGTGCTGCCGCTGACCCCGCTGACGCCGCGCCCCGATGTGGCGGCCGATGGACAGCCACGTGCCGCCGTTGCAGTGGCGTCGCCAACACCGCGTATGCCAAACCTTGACGAGGTCGCAGCCAACAATGACGGTAGCGTGACAGACGTGGAGGGGGACTCCGCGGGCTCCTCGGCCGATACAGCGCTGCCCTCAGCGACTCACCGACGGACCGACGCTGAGGGTAGCCGGAGAAGCGCACGAGGCACTCCTGCCCGCCGCTCATCATCATCTTCGTCGTCTAACAACACTGCGCGCAAGTCTTTTGTAGGCGTCACAATGATAGCCAAAGCACGGAAACGAGCTCGCTCCAGCACCACCGCGTAACGGCAAGGACACTCCCCCCGGCCGAGCCACACGTAAGCGGAGTTTAGTCGAAAGAAATAAAAAGCTGCGCACTTGCCATGTGAAGCCATGCGGAGTCGCCCGATCACTTGCACCCACCCACCCACACACGTGTAAATATGAAAGCTGGTGCGGGGGGACAAGGAGAGGGATCGTTCCAGACACCTCTTTTCCCTCACTGATACTTGTCCTGGCGCTTGGTGCGTTCTGCCGGGGGCCGGCCGGCGTGTTTCCTTCCCCCGCTTTTCTTTGCCCGAGTCATCTGCAGCCGCCTCCCCGTTCTTGCCCCACTCGCTTGTCTGCCATCGTGCCTTTCCTCCTTTCCTCCCCCATCGCCGACTCTACCGCTTTACTGCCGTCACGTTCGTTTCCTTCTTTCCTTCTCTCCCTGCGTCTTTGCCTTTTCATTTTCCCCCTTTTTCTTCTTTTGCGTTTCCCTCCGCTACGCCTTTTTCTTCGCTCTGGCCTCTCTCTGACTTTTGTTGTGGTACATCAACTGAGCCCCCCCCCTCCCTCCTCCTCTCACCGTGCGGGGCGTGCTCGTGCATGCTGATATTCTTTCTCCGAGCAGAGAGCGTCGCCTTTGCCCTCCTCTCTCTCTTTAAATCCGTCAGTCACTTTCTCACTTGGGTTCGTCGGTGTACTGTGCCGTGCAGAGTGCGGTGGGGCTATAGGATTTGGTTTACCGTGTTTCACGTCCGAAAGAGAGAGAGAGGAAAAGGTCGTGGCCTGATAAGAGCCCCCTCCCTTCCTCCTGTGCTCGCGGTCGCGCTGTTCATCATCTTCGAAGGCAGCCTCTGTTGGCTTTTGTTTGACTCTTTGCCTTCTTCTCCCCCTCCACCCTGGGCTGCCATCAAGATCGTGACGACAAATCCCTCGTACGTTTCGCGCGCTAGCATGACTAGCTCAGAGGTGCGCCCGCATATGATCTTTAGTTGTCGTCGTAACTGTGGTGACTGTGCCTGTTGTTTTTTTGTTTTCGATGCCATTAGATGTCCACCCGGAGGCTCGAAAGACGGTAGCACTGCCCACTCTTGTCTTTGTTGGGTAGCGTTTCCCTCCCTCTGCCCATGTCTCTTTTCTCGCACGCGTGCGTCGCGACTTCTCTCGCACATATCGCTGAGGCATCGACGCTGAGCCGGTAGGCGACGGCCAGTCTAAATCGAGCGGCCCACGCGTGCCAGTGACCCCCACGCGCGCATACAGAGAAAGGGAGAGAGAGAGACGGTGCGAAAAGAGGGAAGCTCTCTCTCACTCCCCCAATTCTGGGTGATCTCGGCGTCTTCTGTTTTTTTTTTTTTTTTTTCGAATGCTCGTCTTGTGTTCCGGTTCTCTCATGGGGTGGCTCTCCGCCCTCCCAGCTTGCCCTGCATACCAGGCGCTTTCCCTTGGCACCCCGCAGGTGCCCTCCCACACGCCAACGCATGAACATTATGTGACATTTGACCACCTCTGCACAGATGGGCATCCATTTCACATTCCGAACGAAAACAAAAAAAAAAGAAACCGACGACAAAAGACAACGATTCGGCTCCCCACGGCGGGCGCACCATTCCCCGCTACCCCCCCCACCGCCGCTTGGTTAAGTAAAGCGCGTGCCACGCCACTGCAACTGGACACCACTGCCACGCCGCATTTCAGTGGCGTCTTGGTGCAGTGCGTTCCTCTTCACCTCGAGGCTCTCCGCGTTAGTGCCGCTGCCGCCGTGTCTTGCGCTGTCACTGGCTTTATCGTTCCCCATCACCCCAATATTTTCCCAATCCCGTCCCTCTTCCCCGTCTCGCGCCGCGCGCAGAACTTCAGTACCCCATCAGCGACGCCTCCGTGACCCTACTCAACATTTTCTAAGCAAACTAGCAAACAAGAAACCAGGGAGAATACGACCCATCATAGCGGGCGTATATCTAAATAGCACCCCCCTATCCAAATACCCCCACCCCTAACCATCCTTGCCCTCCACCAAGACGTCGACCATGGCTCCGATCATTCACCGCAACCTCACCGTCCCCGAGCTGGTGCAGTGGGCGCTGAAGCTTGAGAAGGACACAGTGCTGAGCGCGCGCGGCACGCTGTGCGTGCTGTCGTACGCGAAGACCGGCCGATCTCCGCGCGACAAGCGTGTGGTGGACACGGATGACGTGCGCAGCAACGTGGACTGGGGCAGCGTGAACATGAAGCTGAGTGAGGAGTCGTTCGCGAAGGCGAAGAAGCACGCGATTGACTTCCTGAACTCACGCGAGCACATGTTTGTCGTGGACTGCTTCGCCGGGCACGACGAGCGCTATCGCCTGAAGGTGCGCGTGATCACGGCCCGACCGTACCACGCGCTGTTCATGTACAACATGCTGATCCGCCCGACGCAGAAGGAGCTGGAGAGCTTTGGCGAGCCGGAGTACACGATCTACAACGCCGGCGAGTGCCCGGCAGACCCGTCTGTGCCCGGGATCACGTCGAAGACGTCCGTGTCGCTGAACTTCAAGACGCAGGAGGAGGTGATCCTCGGCACGGAGTACGCCGGCGAGATGAAGAAGGGCATACTGACGGTGATTTCGAGCTGATGCCGCGCCAAGGCCACCTGCTGTCGCGG
>NC_009319.2:774059-779059 GCF_000002845.2 Leishmania braziliensis MHOM/BR/75/M2904 | reverse complement strand
ACCTCTTGCGTTTCTGTTCGTGATCTTGTCGGTGGACGTGTCGATGTTGGCCCGCTGTAGCGCACTACTTACGGCGGACGCTATGGCCTTGACACTCTCGTCATAAAGGTGTGCGTTCCGCTTTTTTTCCTTCTGCTGCTCGCGAGTTCCCCAGCACACATTCACCTCACCCCCACTTCGCCACCCCAATCCATCCAGAGATGTACCTACAGGCGCCTACACACCCACACACAGAGCTGAAAGGCTGAGTTGTGCTGCTTGCGTGTCGTTGTCCAGCATTTGACACCTCTCTCTTTCTTTTAGCTGCTGACGCATGTATGTGTGCTTTTCGGTTTGCGTGTCTGCATAGGTGTGGTAGGAGCAGTGGAGGAAGGAGGGATGGTCAAGGGAAGGAGGGAGGGAGGGAGAGAGAGAGAACGAGGGAGTGAAGAAAGGAGAAGTGAGCTAAGCATCCATCCAGTTACATGCGTTCCTAAAGGCGGGTGCATGTGTGTGTGTATACGGACCAGCTACTGAACAAGCACAAAAAAGAGCGCACTTACCTTTTGCTCCCTGCTCCTGCTTTCCCCTCTAACCCCTCGCTCTCTCGCTCTTTTCCTTGCTTCTCGAGCTCGCATCATGCGGACCGGAGGCTCGTTACTTGGATCAACATCTGCCATTTTTTTCTTTTCCTTTTCACTGCCCCCTTCTTTTCCCGTGCTCCCTCTTCATCCCTTTTCGTTGGATACCTCTTCGCCTCCACCCTCCTCTTCCTCCTTCCCCCCTCTCCGCTGCTACCCCCGGACTCCCGTCTTCTCCCCCCTCCTCACCTTTCCTCCTGCTAGTTAGCTGGTACGTGACTACGTGTGTGTATGTGTGAGTGTTTCTCCATCAAAGAAGCATCGTGAAGACCAGAAGAGCGAAATATTTGCTTCTACACAGGTCAACACACGAGCACGCATACAGACCCACCGCTCTCCTCCACCCCCCTCCCCTCCCCAACAGCTGACGTGGCCAAACACCTGCAAAACGTCTGGTATCAACATCAGTCCCTTCTCTTCTCCGAAGGATAGGGAATCACCACTTGCTTGCTAACTCTGCCTTCCCCCCTCCCCTATCTTCGTTTTCTTTAGTTTTCTATTTGTCTTCCTTGCGGCTTTCTTCTGGTGATAGGCGGACATGTGCTTCATGGATCGTACCGGCTTCCTTATTTTTTCTCCTGCTGTTCTTCTCGCTTTTCTCTCTCTCCCCTCTCACTTTGCGCGTGCTTTTGCTGTTGTTCTATCAAATCGCTCGCGTAGAGCACCCGTGTTTTTCCCCCTGTCACGTGCTCTCGCTCGCTCGCTCTCTCTCTCGCTATCTGCCGCTCTCTCATGTCCCGTTGCCGCTGTTTTTTTTTTTGTCGACAGAAAGATGGGCGAACAGAGTGAACAAAGTGGCGATGTGCGCAGGAGGTGAATCGCAATGTTGTTGTGGTGTTACTGTTTCGGGCTGATACCGACACCCACCCACACACACACACGCAGAGGAGGCGAGTGTATGCGATCACAGCGAAGGAAAGATGGAAGAACGAAGAGAAAAGGAAGCGTCGGACAGGCAGCCTCAAAACAGGAGAAAGAAGAACATACGATCGCCCGAAACCTTTAGCTGAGCGTCAAGTTGAAACGAGTGCTTCGGAGAAGAGCACTCATCCCCCCTCTCTTGATGCTTGGCAGAATTGATTCCAACGCCTCCAAGTGAGTCAGACAGGGAGGCGAACATAATCCCCTCACAAGCAGCAACCACAACGCCGAAAGAATTCAC
The DNA here is from genome assembly GCF_000002845.2 of Leishmania braziliensis MHOM/BR/75/M2904. NCBI lineage: Eukaryota > Euglenozoa > Kinetoplastea > Trypanosomatida > Trypanosomatidae > Leishmania > Leishmania braziliensis. Next base: position 777,277 of record NC_009319.2, on the reverse strand, counting down.
TCAAGTACAAAGAGAAACGCTGCTTAAAACCACATGCTGTGTTTTCCCCTCCTCTCTCTCTCTCTCTGTTATGTGTGACAAGAAGTTACCTTTGCACAGTTGTGCTTCTCTCCCCTATCTCAAGCAGATGCACAGAGACGTAAAAAAGGGATTCAGCAACCGAGGCACCTACCGAAGAAGAGCAAGCGAGAGGTGGCGGAAGCGATATGCGTCTCGCAGTCGCGTCTCTCAGCTCTCCTTTTCTGTCCCTTATTCGTGTGTGCTCTTCTGCTGTTGGTGCCGGTGTGCGCACCCTTCTTTGCTGAGTGGTGTGGTTTGATGCGCTTTACGCGTCGCGCGCTTGCGTGTGTGAGTGCGTATCGACTGAGCGGGATGTGCCTTTGCGCTGTTTTCGCAGTACGCACGCACTCCGGGCTGCCCTGCAAAGCGTAGAGAGGTGGTTTGCCGCTATGCGCACGCACGTATTCGCTTTATTGCGTTTTCTCCTCCTGCCTCTTCCTTTCGGCCAGCTTTGGCTGACATGTACTCTTCATGTTTTTTTTTTCCCTTTTGTCTTCTTCCCTCCTCTTCTCCCCTTTCTCTCCCCGCGTTTCTCCAGCACAGGAGCTCAGTGATGCGCAGACACACACCCACGCCCACGCCCACGCCCACGCCCCGACAGATAGACAACCAGGCCGACATTCAACAACACCGTACACAGTCACCTACCCTCCTCCTTTATTCTCCTTCCTCCCCTTTTTTGCTCACGCGCACGCACACATTCATGCCCATACGTGTGTGAGGAATGCAGGGCAGAGGGCTCTGTCGTTGACAGTCAATCCTCCCGTGCTTTTCGGGAACACCCCAAATCGACGGACAGAGAGAGAGGGGGAGGGGGGAAAAGCGCAAAAAAAAAAAATGATTATCGAGAAGAAGAACGTAGCGTATCTCATCGATCGTTCTAGGGCGACCCTGCATCCCGGAGAACAAAAAGAGACAGCACCGAAGGAGGGCGTGCGGGCCCCCCGCAACTCACCAACATTTGGCCACGTCGCGCATTTGTTTGAACGTTTTTTTTTCTTCTCTCTTTTTGTTGGTGGACTGACTCACTCCGTTACGCTCCGCCTTCCCCCCCTCCTACACACCCCCATTCTTCCCTTTCTCCGTCAATGGCCTCTCTGTTTTGTGGGGTTTTGCTCCTCTTTTGATTTCTCTCCCATTTTCTCGTGCTCTATACTTCGTTCTTTTTCCTCTTTGCCCTTCTGTCCGTCGGCATTGCGGCGTTTCTCACGCATTGGCGACTGGCCGTATCCTCGCGCGCGCAAGAACCTCGACAGCCCACCCACCTGGTCGAGCACACGTCCTTGCCAGCACACTCAACAACAAGGGTATACTATGGCACGGGTGTCGCTTGGAGAGGGAATGCTGCTGACTAACCCTCACGCTCCTTCCCCTCCTTCCCCTCCTCACCTCTTTCTCCCCACCTTCCTGGACCAGCAGATGAGCATCCTAGCCGCTGCTGAAAGGGAATTCATTTTCGGTCCTTTGCTCTCTTTGTTTATCCTTGTGCGCTCCTCGTAGGGCATGGCGGTGCGACGCGATCGTCCGCACGATCGTGTTTTGCTTGCCCAGTGGAAGCGCGCTCGCTGCTCTACCTGCCAGTGAGATACTTCTACCTTTCATCGTCGTTGAGGAAGGGCCACGGTGACCGTGTCGCTCCTTTTCTCGTCATTTTCGCTATCCGTGCCTCCGCAGTAGGTGCCGTCCATCGGGCCCCTTCATGTCCCCCCCCCTCCGGTGAGGCAGGTGGGGTGGACAGGTCCGGCAGCCCCGCACTCTCGTCGGTGCCCAAGCACCGCACATACGTGTGTCGATGCTCCTGTATGAAAGCCGCGCTCTGCCGCTGCCGGTGTGGCCTCGGTGTAGGCGACCGGATTGCCCCCCCCACACCGCCCAGCAGTCATGTGTATTGGGCGCGAGTATGCTGGCTCGCTGGTGCTCGTATTGCGACTTCCTCCCTTCTCTCTTCTCTCTCACCTCTCACCTCTCACGCTGGCGAAGGAACGGAGGCATTCACTGATGGCCGAAAAAAAGGCGAGCGCGAAAAGGTTTCCGCAGAAAAGAGAGACACGCTTGCCGCCACTGCCATACACGCATGCGGAGAGGCTACCATGAGAACTGAGAACGCAAAAAAAAAAAAGCAAAAAGAAAAGCAAAGGCCAAAGTGTTCTCAATACACAGGCTGACGCACGCGTGGGGGACAGCTCACGGAGCAGGCAAAGCCTTGGCCACCATGTTATTGTTCTCGCCATCTCCCTCCCTCTTCCCCCCAACTCCTCCTCGCTGGGTTCCTGTGGGTTTCTTTCTGCTGTGATTATTGTGCCCTTTCTTTCTCTCCCTTCTCTGCTATTCTCTAGCGCTTCATCGTAGTGCCGATAACACGACCTCATCCATGCTTGACGCGGGCGCGTTACTCAGCTTATTACCCCCCTCCTCTTCTCCCTTGTTTGTTTTCCTACAGTAACGCTCCTCTTATGAAAAGCACAGACCCAAGCACGAAGTCATGGATGCACGTATACAGACGGTGACTTCCCCTACGTGTTACTCTTCACCTCGTTTCACTCTGACTCTCTCTGTTTTTTTTTTTTGTTTCGTTTCCTCTTTCAGCGTCGCTCAATACTCTGCACACGTGCCAGTCGATTTAATTTCTCCTCATGTCTCTCTTTTTATCAGCTCGTTTTCCTGCCTGAGCGGTGAACTTCTTGTCCGTAGTGACGAAGTGAAACTGTTGAGGTCGAAAAGCGAAAAGCCGCGGCGGCCGTCAAAGAATTCACCAATAGGAATCTTCCACTCCTTGTGCTTATCTTTAACCCCCATCCACCCAGACACCCCCCCTCACCCCCCACACACACTCTCACTCTCGACTGCCGCCCCCTTTTTGATAGCCGCAAGGCTCGTTTTTATGCCTACGTTACTTTCTTTTTTTTTTTTTTGGACTTTGCTCAGCCCAGTCGCATCCGCTTCGCATTGAGTACGGGGCCTCGAACTACCAATTTGCGAGTCAGACTACCAGGCTAGGTGGCAAAGCTAAATCGTCAAATGTCGGGAGGTGCTCCTCAGAGAGTCACGTGGGTGTGTGCACATGTGTTCCACCGCGATGGCTAGCCGAGAGACCCTCAGCACCATTTCTCTCGCTTCGCTCCTGTTGGGGAGAAAAGAGGGATGGGGGTTTCGTCTGT
>NC_009319.2:769555-773949 GCF_000002845.2 Leishmania braziliensis MHOM/BR/75/M2904 | reverse complement strand
AAACAGCGCCGCTTGATGGCCTCGACGCAGTTTTTTTTAAGGGGGACCACGGGAAAGGCCCGGGGTTGAGGGGGGAAACCTTCCGGTGGGAAACCCGGTTTTTTGGGGTGTTTCGCGGCCGTTTCTTTTGGCCCACGCGCCTTTTTACGGTGACCACCTGGCGAAAAAGATGACGGAGCCCATTGGGGGGGTGTGGTTGTTGAACCCCGGTTACCCCGGCGGGCGTCGGGACCGCGGCGCGAAGCGGATGCCGCTGAAGTTGACGCGCGCCGTGATCGATGCAATTCACGACGGCAGCCTGGACAAGGAGGAGTACATCGTGTACCCGGGCTGGGGGCTGCACATTCCGAAGAAGTGCGCGCGCGTGCCGTCGCACCTGCTGGACCCGCGCAAGGCATGGAAGGACGTAAAGGCGTTCAATCATACGGCGAAGGAGTTGGTTGTGATGTTCCAGGAGAGCTTCGAGAAGCGCTTTGCGTCGAAGGCGAGCGATGCACTGAAGTCCGCTGTGCCGAAGTACGTTGAATGTGCCCATCTGTAGGCTTGACGTGCATTGATTGATCACTGCTGGCTAAGCCAGCAGGTGTGTATGATTGTGTGTGTTTGCTGGCAAGAACGACTTGCGCGGTAAGCGAGGATCGCGTAGTTTTTCCTGCGCACACTGTGGAAAAGATGATTGCTTGCGGTATACTAGCAGCGATTCAGCGCTCCTGTTTGGAAACGCCGAAGTTCTTACTGGTGACACCACCGACGGCAGAATGGGATCGGCGGTGAGGAGGGACTCTGGACTTCAGTGTGGGAGTCCCGTGCGACAGCGGCTGCGTCCACCCCCTTCCCCTTTTAGCTGTTTTTTTTTTGTGTTTGTTTTGGTCCTGCGTGCGCTTGATCGTGGCACGCTTTGCCTTTTACCGTCTTTTAGCGGATATGCCCGTTGTGCGTGCCTTTTCATCGGTGGCCAACACTGCCAGGAAAAGGCGCACCTTCAAAACGTTTTATTTATTTTTTTTTTACTTTTATTTTTTTTTCGCACAAGGCCTTCTCTTCGGACTTTTGCTTTCGCCTCTCTGCGTAGTTCCCCTTTTTGTTTGTTTGTTCGTGTTTCACGGATTTTGCTCTCTCTCTCTCTTTCTTTGTGTGATTGCGTCGTGTTGGCTGTCGTCGGCTCGTGTGTCCCTCTGTCTTCCCCTCTCTCACTCTCTCTACTTCCTCTTGCTGAGCACTCTCGCGCTGGTGGTGCGGTTTCCTGCAACGATTGCAAACCCCTCCTCACCCTGCCTCGTCTCCCCCCCTCTGCAGCAGGCACAGCAGAGGGGGAGGGGGGGGGGAGACGTGAAGGGCAAAGGATGAGAGACGCCAAGCAGGGCAGATCCCATTCGAAGCACTGAGAGAAGGAGAGGGGCACGACGCCACACGTGAGGAAAGCGCCGTGTTCATCTTCAGGCGCACACAAGCCCAAAGAAGCGTTGGAGCACAAAAGAGCCTTCCCCCTCCCCCTCCTCCCCCCTCTCTCCTTTTCTTCCAAGAAAAGAGAGGAAGGGAGGGCGGGTTATGGAAATATGCAAACCATCACACCCACACCCACTCACACAGACACACACACACACACACGCCCATGCAATCAAGCATTCAGGCAAAAGTCTGTGCATGTAGTAAGGTGTAGAAGGGATGAGGTATGGGGTGGTGCTTATGGTGGACGGGGAGGGGCATCGGAAAGCTCAACTAATCACCAAGCAAACACACCTATGGAAGCACGAAAAAACTACGATAGTAGTCGACAGCGCGCCTAAGCTCCGAAAGGAGAGTCGGGAGTAAGGGGACGAGTTGTGTTGGGTTTCATGTGGTCTACTGAGTTTGTACATGCTCCTGACGCACTTCCCTCCATTGTGCGCTCAGTGAGGCAGTTGATGGAAGCGCAAGATGATTTTATTTCTTTCAGCTCAGTCGACATTGTGTTTCGTGTATATGGGGAAGGTGGGCCTTCTGGCTCAGTGGCGATGATAATGAAGTACCACCTTTCCTTTTCCTCGTTCTTCCTCGGAAGTGCGTCTTTCGGTGTGCTCTGTAGGGACTCTGCCTATTACGTACCCCCTTGTTGCGTAGCCCATCCCCACCCCTCCTTCGCTCTCCTTCCCTTTCCCTACCCGCGGCTCGACACCACACCTCACAACTTGACTTTGCATTTGCCTGACATACTAAAAAATATCCTTCACAATGCCCCCCCCCCCGCTCACATTCACTCCTGCACACGTCAATGTGTACATCCATCACCTGCACCACTCATCCACCTACATATACACACACACACACACGAAACAAAATCTGCAACCACAATGCCGGGTTGTAAACACACGGCATTCCGAAGCAACGCTGCATTCAGCCCTTCACGTACACAGTGCTCCCCACTGCCACCCCCCCCCCCCCACAAAACATTTCCTCTCTTTGCTTTCATTGCCCTCTTGCATTTTTTTATTTTTCACCTGTCATCTCTGTCCTCGTCGCTGCAACTCCCTCCCTCCGACGCTCCACACACGGACACCCACCTACACACCGCCACTTTCAGTTTCAAGCCATCTCCGTCTCGCAGGCTTTGCGTTCTTCCTTTTGCTTCTCTTGCTGATCTCTCTTTTTCTTATTCGCTCCCTCTTCGTTGCGCACTTGCACCATAACTGTAGCGGGCGTATATCTAAATAGCACCCCCCTATCCAAATACCCCCACCCCTAACCATCCTTGCCCTCCACCAAGACGTCGACCATGGCTCCGATCATTCACCGCAACCTCACCGTCCCCGAGCTGGTGCAGTGGGCGCTGAAGCTTGAGAAGGACACAGTGCTGAGCGCGCGCGGCACGCTGTGCGTGCTGTCGTACGCGAAGACCGGCCGATCTCCGCGCGACAAGCGTGTGGTGGACACGGATGACGTGCGCAGCAACGTGGACTGGGGCAGCGTGAACATGAAGCTGAGTGAGGAGTCGTTCGCGAAGGCGAAGAAGCACGCGATTGACTTCCTGAACTCACGCGAGCACATGTTTGTCGTGGACTGCTTCGCCGGGCACGACGAGCGCTATCGCCTGAAGGTGCGCGTGATCACGGCCCGACCGTACCACGCGCTGTTCATGTACAACATGCTGATCCGCCCGACGCAGAAGGAGCTGGAGAGCTTTGGCGAGCCGGAGTACACGATCTACAACGCCGGCGAGTGCCCGGCAGACCCGTCTGTGCCCGGGATCACGTCGAAGACGTCCGTGTCGCTGAACTTCAAGACGCAGGAGGAGGTGATCCTCGGCACGGAGTACGCCGGCGAGATGAAGAAGGGCATACTGACGGTGATGTTCGAGCTGATGCCGCGCCAGGGCCACCTGTGCATGCACGCGTCCGCGAACGTCGGCAAGAAGGGCGACGTGACCGTGTTCTTTGGGCTGAGCGGGACGGGCAAGACGACGCTGTCCGCGGACCCGAACCGGATGCTGATCGGCGACGACGAGCACGTGTGGACGGACCGCGGCGTGTTCAACATCGAGGGCGGCTGCTACGCAAAGGCGATCGGGCTGAACCCGAAGACGGAGGAGGAGATCTACAACGCGGTGAGGTTCGGCGCGGTGGCGGAGAACTGCAGACTAGACAAGACGCACGAAATCGACTTCAACGACGAGTCGATCTGCAAGAACACGCGCGTCGCGTACCCACTGGAGCACATCCCCGGCGCGCTGACCCACGCGGTTGCCGGGCACCCGCGCAACGTGATCTTCCTGACGAATGACGCGTTCGGCGTGATGCCGCCGGTTGCGCGGCTGACGCCGGAGCAGGCGATGTTTTGGTTCATCATGGGGTACACGGCGAACGTGCCCGGGGTGGAGGCGGGAAACCTGCCGGTGGCGAAGCCGGTCTTCTCGGCGTGCTTCGCCGGCCCGTTCCTTGTGCGCCACGCGACGTTCTACGGTGAGCAGCTGGCGAAGAAGATGACGGAGCACAATGCGCGGGTGTGGTTGCTGAACACCGGCTACGCCGGCGGGCGTGCGGACCGCGGCGCGAAGCGGATGCCGCTGAAGGTGACGCGCGCCGTGATCGATGCAATTCACGACGGCAGCCTGGACAAGGAGGAGTACATCGTGTACCCGGGCTGGGGGCTGCACATTCCGAAGAAGTGCGCGCGCGTGCCGTCGCACCTGCTGGACCCGCGCAAGGCATGGAAGGACGTAAAGGCGTTCAATCATACGGCGAAGGAGTTGGTTGTGATGTTCCAGGAGAGCTTCGAGAAGCGCTTTGCGTCGAAGGCGAGCGATGCACTGAAGTCCGCTGTGCCGAAGTACGTTGAATGTGCCCATCTGTAGGCTTGACGTGCATTGATTGATCACTGCTGGCTAAGCCAGCAGGTGTGTATGATTGTGTGTGTTTGCT
>NC_009319.2:756398-769455 GCF_000002845.2 Leishmania braziliensis MHOM/BR/75/M2904 | reverse complement strand
CGAGAGCGTGCGTCCGGTGCGCTGTGTAGGATACCCTTGTGGCCGGGGCTCTTTTCGGTTCGGTTCTTTTTTTTTTTTGTCTTCTTAGCAGAAGTGCTCCCTCCCTCTCCCTCTCTTCGTTGTTCAGTTTGATTTTTGTGTTACCCACGGCCCCCCCCACGCACGCATGCACGCACTCACTCACTCGCCCGTTGATTATCCATCGACGGGATTCTCTCTCTTTCCTCCTCCCCCCCTCTCTCTCTCTCTGCGTGTGTGGGTGTGTGGTCATTGGCCTTCTTGGCGACGATGACGCTGTTGAGGCTCATTGAAGGCGACAGGCTCTCTCTTTTTTTTTTTATATGTGTTTGCTGTTTGTTGTCGCTGTACATCAAAATACCGATGACTGTGTGTAGTGATGGCGAATGGCGCTCTACGCGATGGCTGTGGTGGTGAAGTGTCGAGGCCTTCACGGGAGCAGAGACGGACATGCATGCATGCGTGTATCTTTGCACGCAACAAAGAAGGGTGATCGGCAGGGAGGCGGGCAAGAGAGAGAGAGGGATGTGAGAAGGCCAAAGCGAATGTAAAGACTGCCGCTGAAATAATCTACGCGACGCGACGTGTCGCGCTGCTCTTCGACTCCTCTTCTCGCGTCCGTGTCTCCTGTGTGATTGATTGGGGCATCCTGCCGAAACGGTTGGCTGCGTGGGTCCGCGCTTGACGATGGTGTCCAGATCACAATCACCACCGCCGCCATAACGGAAAAACAAACAACAAGCACGCATCCGTAGCCGCTGCATCTCATTCCTCATCATTATCTCGCATGCACCTCTCCTCCCTCTGTGCTGACTGGTTCTAAGCTCGGCGGGAGAAACTAAAACTCTTCTGCCTCTCTCGCTCACACAGGGCACCGCTATGCCCCTTTCTCTAACCCTTTTTTCTTTGCCCCCGTGTGTGTGTGTGTGTGTGTGTGTGTGTGTGTGTCTCCCCACCCCTGATGGTCAACTGTGAACACCTCAGTGCGTGGCGTCTCAGGGTCCAGTACCACCGTGCTGCGGTGTGGGGAGAAGCCAGACAGCCCCCACCCACCCCCTCCACCCCTGCCAGTGCTGGACCACCCCTCTGGTGGTGGCAGGGTCAATCATCTGGGTCGCAGGGAGGCCAGTGTGACGCATCACCACTGGTGTGGGGGGGGAGGGCGTGGGACGACCAGCAAAGCGGAGGGCGGGTGGAGTTTGGCTTAGGGGCAGTGCACGGATGGCCGAGTCGGCGCATTACTGCAACGCGTGTGTGTCTAGGGCTGCTTCGCGCCATGCGGATGGGGCCCGTTGTGATAGGTTTGGTGTATGTATGCGTGTGTGTAGAGTGCGTGGTGGTGGTGAGTTTGTCTGCTCCGCGGCAGAGTGTGGATGCGCTGAAGAAGCAACGGGGAATTTGACAACAGTGGCTTTGTGGGCTGCGCTCTTTTTCTTTTCTGTTTTTTTTTTTTTTTTTTTTCGTAACTGAAACAGAGGAGAAAATGGGGGCGTCGTTTATGCCAGTGCAACCGCGGTGGCTGCTGTAGGTGGCACTACCAAAATTTAGCTTCCGCGTCTGCCGCGGCGCCCCCATTTTCTCTTCTTTTCTTTTCCGTTTCCCCTTGTGAGCTATTTTTCATTTGCTGAGTTTTGTGCGCCGATATCGGCTTCCTCGTTCCCTTCTCGCCTTCTGCGGGTTTCTCTCCGCCGCTGCCGAGCCGCTCGACGCCATTCCGCTCTGGTGCTCGTCTTCTGATCACTTCGAGTCGCCTCTCCTTTTTATTGTTCCTTTTCATTTTCTTTTGCGGTTGCATGATGCATCCCTCGGCGGGGTGGTCCGGCGGTGGTGGTAGGAGGGCGGATGAGGGGGCCGGGAGGGAAGGAGCAAAGGGTTGTGATCGTGGTGGCGGTGGGAGGACATCAGGAGGCAGCTCTTCCTGATGACTTTGACTCTCTCTCTTTGTTTCTTGTTCACTGCACTCGTGCCCCCCGAGGCTGTCTGCCTGCCTTTTAGTTTTGCGTTTGCTTCTTAGATGTGACCGTTTCTAAACAAACAAACACCCCCTCTATGCAAGACCGTCCAGAAACACTCAAAGGATGGAGAACACACACTTGCACACACGCGCGGAGGGAGGGAGAAGTCACGGAGAAGGGAGTTGGTGGGGCTTTGACACCCCCTCTCCCGCAACCCCCCCACTGCGCACTACTATTGGAGAGGAAACAGAAGAGAGCACTAGTTCCTGCCTTGCTAATGCGCGCAGTAGCGAGAGGGAGCGTTATTGGAGGAGAGAACAGGAGACCAAGCAACTTGACTGTTGGGGTGATGGTGAAGCGGCGACTGCGGTGCCTACCCCTATGGTGCTTGACAGAAACACGAACGCAGAAGAGGGGGGGGGGGTAACGTGGTTCGAGGGGTGCAGCACGGCGGCCTTTTCTCAGCGATCGTGGAGCTCCTCACTGTTTCTCTAGATCTGCGTGCATATGCCTGGGTCTCTCACCCTCACGCAACGACGTTTTATCGCCGAAGGGAGCCCGCACGCACCGCCTCTCTCACGTCTCCTTTCCTTCTATATAATAACCACCCCTGTGGTCTCGCTCTCTCGCGCTTTGCTGTCTCTCAGTAGGGTTTTGCTTCCCATGCAGTGTATACATTTCTTCTCGTTGCTTCTGGTCCTCTATCCATCTTTCCGTTTCGCTGTCTCGATGAATGCGTCCCACTGACGCATGTGCGCCACTCCATCATCGAAGCATGGTTTTAGTTGTTGTGGGAGTTGCGAAGTGAACTTGACTGGCCGTCCGAGCGCGTCTGCGGATGCCTTTTGGGGGGTGTCCAACTACCCACGCACGGTTGCTGTTGCTTAACATTGTTTTACTGGTTGGGTAGCGGGAAGATCACCAAACACGTCTGCATCACCTTGCTGCAGAAGAGAGAGAGAGAGGGGAGCAAATCAGATACTTGCGTCACTCATGTCCTTTGCTCACCATCCTGCAGCAACTGCGGTAGACCTCGCGGCATTCAGGTACCAGGGCCGATCACCGCCGCCAACGCGTACCCGCGCGTCGCCGGCGATCCAAGCTTTCCCTGCCGATATGCCTCCGTCGTCACTGTCGCAGCGCGAACGTCAGGCACAACCGTTCAGTTCAGCTATAGCACCACTGATACACACCCCTACTCTTGCCACGGGCTCAACTGCTTCATTGCGCACTCATAGTCATGCGGCGCTATACGGCTCCCCGATCCGCACACCCACGAAAGTCGTCGGTGATGGACTCCATGTAGCATCCTCGTCGCGCCAACGTACAGCATGGCTGCACTCGACTCACGTTGCCTCAGAGAGCACGCACCACGCAAGTCCGAAGCCGCGGACACCCCCGCGCTACGGAGACGACAACATCGGTACCGCTGTTGTCACTGGGCCAGCTGGCAGTCGCCACGTTGTTGGTTACACAGATTTGCGGTGCCCTTCCGCAACTGCCTTCTTACCGACCTCGGCATCACACAAGGCTGCCGTAGTTGCAACTGCCGTTGCGCCCCGGGCAACTGTCGCCTCGCCTGTTTCCTCCTCGGCTGCCATGTGCTGGATGTGCGAGACTCGGTGCGAGAGTGGGCCCGGCTCCACCTGGTCTGAGGCACCTGCACTATTCTTTTCGCAAGTTACAGATGGGCCGCCGGTGAGCTTGCTCACCCTATGCGGCACCTGCGCCACCGCCGTCGGTGGGGACATGCAGGCCACGTCGCAGCAGGTCCTCCAGCGTTGCCACCACACACCGGTGATTCGCTATCGTACTGTCGCCTACGTCAACGTAGTCCGCGAGTACAAGCTGCTACTAGAGCTGATGGCCGGCAAGGTGGTCCGTTCCTGTGAGCGTATGCAGTCGATGCAGGCGTCTGTGGCACGACAGCAGCAGCAGCAGCAACGGCAGCACGCCTACGGTTCAGCAGAGGAGCAGCAGAGTTACATGGACCCTGCCATCAGCGTTTCTCGTGTCTCTCTCACGTCCCTCTGTCCATCTCTACAAGAGAAGGTGTTGAGTCAGCTGCTGGAGGCACTGGAGGACTTACTCCAGCGCGACAGGCGCGCTGTGCGGCTCGCGGCAGGTCAGACGCCTCTATCACAGGAGAGGTCGTTGCTGCCGTTGTCCGAGGCAATGGCACCGCGGGAGCGCCACGTGCTTCTCGAAGAGCTGGCCCACGTGGAGCGGCAGCTGATGAACGTGAGGTCTTCGGCCACGGCAGCGATGGTCACGCCAGCGAGGCCTGGCCTCTCGCCACAGCCACTGCGGGATAGGCACCTGTATGATGTCCCGTCTGCGAACCGGACACACCCCCGTGGAAGGGCAAATGCCGATGATGGAGGGGTGGTATACTCGCCTCGCTCTCCCGTGCAGCCACATCAGTCGTCTCAGAGGTCGTCGGCGTCTCCATACGGCCGCGTTGTGGAGGAGGCTGCGGGCCGCTTGGCTTCTGTGGCTGACCCCCGTCGGTATTTCCAACACTGCCACGCCCTGATGCCAGGCACCTCGAAGGTCGCACAAATGAGGAGTTATCCTGATACCTCCGGCCGAGCGCCGCGCCCGTCACAGAGCAGGGAAAGCTCGCCACCCGAACTAACGTCGCCTCAGCGTGGCACGTACGGTGGGAGCGCCTCCAATACTGCTGGTCATGACGATGGTGATAACGTTGTCTCTGGCAACCACATCAGAGCAAGCGGCGGCATTGCCGTGGTTGGCGCTCCGCCGTCTGCAGCGATCACAACAACAGCACCGTTTCCCTTCTCTCCTGCACCGCGACAGGTGCAAGACACTAGCGGCAACTATCACTCTGGAGTTGGCAGTGCTTCTCGAGCAGATTGCACTCGTGACGTGCAACACACGAGGCTTCCCAGTCAGGATGGGACACACCGTCGAGGTGCCGTTCCTGCAGTACAGTCTCAACCTCCGTTGGATCAAGAAGCCCGTCGCTCGCTGCAGGCTTTGATTGGCACAGCCATGTGGGAGGCATACCGTCGACCCCCACCCGCAGAGGGTGAGTCGCGGGAGCCTGCAACTCACAGCAGCGAGGAGGTCGGAGCAGGCTATAATCCTGGTAGGTGCCGCCGCCATGGGGCCGTTGGCAACGACATCGGGAACCCCAACAGCGACTCGGACCTACAGCTTTGGGACTACTTCGCCGGCCGACTCTCCACGACGCCGGCACTGCCTGTTGGTTGCGGTGGCGGTGGTACTTACCGAACCCCACCCTCAATGTCTCCGTCACCAGCCTTCCACCTGCTGACATGCGAAGACCGCGGGTCAGTAGTGCCACTACGGCAGCAGACCGACGCGACGTCACAAGCGCAAGATGAAACGGTGGCGGCGGGTGTTTTTGATAGTCCACATAGCGACCTCAGCAGCCATGACATCGCCGCGCTTCAGCGTCGCGTTCTCCACGAGCGGCAGCTGCGTCAGGAGGCTAAGGAAGCCATGCTCAGCGCGCACACTCGCATCGCAGCACTGGAGATGACTACAAACGACATGGCAGAGATGCTACTGACTCACCGACTCTCCGTGACGTTCCGCGCGCACCTGGAGGGGATGGAAATGCTGGTGGGGCGCTGGACACGACTTGCACAGAATTTCTGTCTGCAGAAGAGTCTCCTGTTTGCCGAGGAGGCGTCGGTGATGGTGCGGCAGTTGCTACGCAAGCAGTTTGGTGTGAAATCACTATGGTCGCCGCGGACGCCCCAGCAGCAGTCAGGCTGGCGTCCGACTTCACCATGCGTCGAAGCCCGCCCATCACGTGATGAGCGACAGGAGGACGAGCTATGGGTGAGTCGAGAGGAAGACAAGGCCAGCGGCACCGTGCGAGACAGCAGTTTCTGGCGAAGGTCTGACGGGGGCCACCACAGTGCTGCTGCTGCTGTGATGGGCGACCACTCGCTGAAGTTGACTGGGGAAGAGGAGGAGGTGCATCATCGTCATAGCTTCCATGCCAATCACCCATCAGCATGTTCGTTGCCAGAGCGGCAGCCATTGCACCAGTCGCCACCAAGCAGCACACCGGCTTCCACATCGTTTTCCTTCCCGACAACTCTCCAGCTGCAGCCACTGTCGTTGCGTTTGTGAGCGCGGCGGGCAATCTCTCCGCGGCTGTTGATGTGCTTCAGATCACTAGCTCTTGCTGCAACCCTCGTCTCTGCTCTCCCTGTCTCCTGTACCTCCAGCCGTAGAAACCAGCAACAGGAGTAGGTGCAGCCGCAGCATTCGTGATGCGAGCGGAGCACAGAAAAGAACCCCATTCACAACAACAGAGGGTCGGGAAGCAAAAGAGGTGTGGCTAATGGACACACGATCCCTCCTCAACGCTCGCTCGCCTTCTGCGTTTTCTCTTTTTCTCTACCTCTCATTTGTTTTCCCGATTCCCGCCACCGGCACCACGTGTACTTAACACCGCACTTGAGGGGGCCCCCCCACTTGAACAGCCACCGCAGCCGCAACAGTCGAAGAAGAAGAAAAAAAGAGAGAAGCAGCGCAGGTGTTCCACTTCACGCATTCGAGGTCCTCGTGCAGTTCTACACGAAGGGGAACCGAGCCGTGTGTGTGTGTGTGTGTGTGTGTGTGTGTGTGTGTGTGTGTGTGTGTGTGTGTGTATGTGTGGAGTTATTGCGCGGCCGGCACACACGGTTTGCGCGTCTGTGCACGTGCGAGCGAGCGAGTGGGCTTCGACGCCTTCATGTGCATACACACCAGTTCTCATGTCAAGTGCCTCTCTCTTTTATTACCGCCTAAATTTTCATGACTGTGCTGCGGCTGGCATGATCGCTTTGGCGCGGTACATGGGTGTATCCGTACTCCTCCCCCTCCCCCTCTTGCTGCGTTGCGGCTTCGCTTTCTCTTGTGCGTTCGCTGGGGGACTTTGGCGTTATTGGCCGCAAAAGTGCATTTTTACTGATTTTTGCTTCTTCTTCCTCTTCCTCCTCCGTGTTGTGGATGCCGTTGCTAACCGTATCCACAACAGCCGCAGCAGCAGCAGCAGCAGCGGCAGTAACGCGCGCACGTGTGTATGTGGGCCTCTGCGTTGCATCAATCGAGTCGAGAGAAAATGGTAAAAAGAAAATGAAAAGAAGGGCCTACGCGACGAAAAGGAGAAGAGGGAAAAACAGGTGCACGCAAGTGAGGCCGCACAAACGATGCGGCCATGCAGACACATACTCACACCCACACACACGCACCTTCTCCAGCTTCGAACACAGACATCACCTCTGTAGGCACAAAATATTGACATAGTAGGATGACAGCACATCTTAGACGCTTACTGATGAGGACTAGCTCTTTCCCTCTCCTCTTTACATCCTTACCTCTTCTCCTTCCTTTGTGCCAGCAGGCGACCCGCACGCGAGTTCCTGGCCACCACCCCAAGGAAGAAAGTGGCTACACGTCCAAACACGCAATACCCGGCTTCATTTGACCCCATTCCACCCCAACCCCCTCTCTCCTGCTCTCGGCACTATGCCGAACGGGAGTACTCCGCATGCGGCTGCAGTCGTCACGGTGCAGAAGGGCCTTCCATTTCCACTGAGTTTCGAGGGGCTGGTCCCCGACAAGCCAGCCGCGCATGGGCTTATCCTGGGTGGCCAAGACTCACGCGCCCTCGCGTTCGCGGAACCCAAGGGGTGATTTTACTGGCTAACAATCGTGCCCCATACACTCCAAAGATTGGGGAACAGGCGGACGCCCTACGCACGTGGAGATTCTGACTTCGGCTGATGCAATCATCATGGTACGGAGGGAGAGGGTGTGGGCGTCCGAGGAGTGCATCCATCGCCTGGAGGAGCCGGACACACGACCCGCCTCGAGACCGCTCTCAGCAGATTCATGGAGACTGCTAGCGCACCCGCTGCCAGAAGAACCGGATGCTGGCGTGCGACGGGGTGTGGCATGCCTGGGAGAGCATGTGTGTTCTGCCCACCTTGAGGGGCTCTATTGCGAAGTGACCCACACAGACGAAGATGGACGGGCGCACTTCCGAAAGGCTCCCTCCGCATTTGACCAGCTGACTGCAGGCAAAGTGTTGCAGCACGACGAACAAACCCTTTGGCAACCCATTCTCCAGGTGGCATCAGAGGCTGAGTGGATCGGTGCTTTGCAGGCCTCGGCAGAAGCAGTTACGGCATCTTCTGTGGAGAACAACCCTGTTTCAGTCCTTCGACGCCATGCTTACCAGAGCCATGATGATGCCAGCGTGGGTCTGCTTGCCTCACTGAGCCCCGCGGCCATGTCGGAGGAGGATGTCGCAACTGGAGGCGGTAGGCATTGCAGAATGCTGCTATTCCCGCAGTTGCGTTGTCGATTCCGCCCTCTCCGTGTCGGGAGAGGGACAGGGCCAGATCACGAGACGGTTCATCATGTGGCCGCAAACGGCGAACACGTGGCTCGCCGTGAAAGGGTGCCAGGTGGGCTTCCGGCTGGGATGCTCACCGTAGCAGAACGCGCTGTGCGACGCTCGTGATATGACGGGCCTAACAACGCCATTTTTCCTGGCACGCATTACCTGACGAGCTGAGGACCTTCTCCGTGCTCCACGTCGCTAGCGGGATGGTTGATCAACTGAGAGTTATGCCAGTGGGGTGCCGCCTAGGTCCTGAAGTGCGGCAGCGGGTTCCAGCACCCATGGCTGGCCCACCCCCTTCTCTACGCGGCACGACTCGCTGCCAATGTGCCGGCTAATGTGAGGATGGGCGACATGTAATTTGCGGGCACGTGTCCAGCAGTGAAGTAGGCAGCGGAATTGGCGACTCAGGCGGAAGTCTGGTTTAACGGCACTCTCGGCCGAGACCAAACTAATGTCCTCCTCCTCAAGTATACGCGCCTACAGTGGACGCTTTATGACAGCAAGGCGAATTCCGTCTGCCTGGGCGAGAACATCTTCAGGAAGCTGCGCGTGGAATCGGCTCAAGACTTAGATAGTGGGCCACCTCGACCGCCTCTCGTGATAACTGTGGTTCAGGGCTCGAGTCGGGATGATTTCGACTCATTGATTTTTGGTGGCTTCTCAGCGCGGCACAGTGGCTGTTCTCCAAGCGGTGGCGTGGTTCGCTGTGTGACCCACTGCTGGTCACACTGTCCGCAAAGTGCTCTGGGCGAATGGTCAAAGTGGGTCACAATGAATACACCACAACACATCACACCGATGGCGACAACCGGCGCGGTGTGCGACTTCTGCACCAACGTGACACGCGGGACAGAGGGAAGGGGGGGGGAATCGCGTGCGTGAATCGTGCGATCAGGCAAGGTGCCACTACGGGGGCCCGCGTTGGAGACACGGCCCTCTGAGAGTATAACTGCAGCAGAGCTCCGGGCGGGGTGCTGCGCATATGGGGCCTGCGTTTCTTTTTTTTTTTTGACTGCTGCCTCTACGGCTCACCTTCACCCAAATAGGCCTTCCGCTCTCGTTGCTTTCCGTAGAGGCTACACACACATTGTCAACGCAGCCCGCGTGTCACTCTGCGGCTGCACGACTCACCTGCCATACGTCATCCACGGGGCCGCTACGTAAAGTCCAGTGAAAATTATGCAGGCGGGCCGAGCTGTTATGCCGTATACCCAGTGCGAAGGGGTACAACGGGTGAAACGGGGAGGTGGGGCAGGTGGGTGGGGTGGACAGGGCCGGCAGCCCCGCACTCTCGTCGGTGCCCAAGCACCGCACATACGTGTGCCGATGCTCCTGTATGAAAGCCGCGCTCTGCCGCTGCCGGTGTGGCCTCGGTGTAGGCGGCCGGATTGCCCCCCCACACCGCCCAGCAGTCATGTGTATTGGGCGCGAGTATGCTGGCTCGCTGGTGCTCGTATTGCGACTTCCTCCCTTCTCTCTTCTCTCTCACCTCTCACCTCTCACGCTGGCGAAGGAACGGAGGCATTCGGCAATAGAGACCGACACAATCGCAAGCCGACTTCAAAGGCTGAACAGAGATCGTGAGGTCGGTCTTATTTTCACTCACACGCACACACGCACACTCAGTCTACATCTTTGCCTTATCGAACACCACTGTCTGGTGGCGCACTACTGTTTGTCGCTGTGAATATTTATTTTTATCTCCTCCTCGTGCTCGTTCTTCTCGGTGCCTCGACGCAGCTCTGGTCTCTTTAATTTTTTTTTCTTTTTTCTGCTTTCTCCTCCGCATCCTGTCGCGACTCCTCTCCGTGCCACTGCCCCCCCCCCGTTGTGCCGCTTCGACGTTTTGAAGGTTTTCGTGTGTTTCGTTTACTCCCGTTCTTTTCCACTTTTGTTCCCCCGTCGCTCTTCTTCCTGCACTCACGAGACGTGCTTGCATCTCTCTTGCCTTCGCGCGTGATCGTTGCGGATTTCTTTCGCCTCTCCCCACCCCTCTCGTCTCTCCGAGCATCTCCTCTTCCTCCTCCTTTCTATCTTTCGTGTGTACATGCGAATGCATAATTGTGCTCGTCTCCCTTCTCTCTTCTTGCTACCTCTTCTTCTGGTCGCTTCCCCCCATTCTACTCCCCCCTCCTCTTTCTCTCTTCAGCGCCGTCTAGAGTAGTCTACTAGCGCTTGACCTAATTCATCGCCCTTTCCCGCTTTCTTTTCTCGAAGACATCCCCCCGCGCATTTTATACACTGCGACTACACAACACTACATGACGCTGACAGGGCGCAACGCTCAGGCCGCGCACGCGCGGGACGATGTAGCAGCTCAAGTGCCACTGCCACCACCGCCGTGCCCAAGCATGAATGTCGTAGTCGGCGCCGCTAACCCGCTACAGCAGTGCCACCGCCATCCCTACAACAACCAACCCACGCAGCAGCATCCGCAGCTCGGCACCACACCTTCTGCTGTGGCAACTGGCGGCCTTCTTGCCACTGAGCAGCAGCTACAAGCGCCGCAGCCGCAGCGACAACAACATAGCATATTCGGTGGCCGCTTTACCCTTTTCGATCGACTTGGCAGCGGCGGCTTTGGCGATGTTTACCGCGCAGAGGAGCGTGACCAGCCGGCACCAGTCGCCATCAAGGTGGAGCGAGTGACCGACTCAAACGCTCTTCCCGAGCAGTCGTTTCTCTTTCATGAGGCAAAGGTGTTGCAGGAGATACACAAGTCGATTCAGGCTCATGCCGCGACCCAGAAGCCGAGCCAGCTGATGCGGCTGCAGCCGGAGCAGGGCCAGAAGGGAAGCGGCCAGTGCGCTGAAAACGAGGCCTCGACGGCAGCAGGTGAGGCGAGGCAGGAAAAAGTAGGAATTGCGAAGTTGAAGTACTACGGCCAGGACGGCATGAACCGCGTACTCATCATGTCCCTTCACGGCCACTCCGTCGCCAATGTTCACCGGCAGCAAGAGCGCCTATCGTTGTTTGCGACAGTGATGATCGTGGATCAGGTTCTTAGCAGCCTCGAACACGTGCACCGCGCCGGGTATGTGCATGCGGACTTGAAGCCGGAGAATATTCTTTTCGGCCGCGAGGACCAGGAGCAGCTATACTTGGTCGACTTCGGCCTGAGCGTCTGCTTCCGCGACCGCAATGGCAAACATCGTCCTCTCATCAAGAACCACAGCTTCATTGGTACCCCACGCTATGCATCGCTGCGGACGCACATGGGCTACACCCTGTCTCGCCGCGATGACATCGAGCAGCTCGTGTATGTCATGATTTATCTCTTTCGCGGTCGCCTACCGTGGTCGGGTCTGCGCATCCACGACCCGGATGCGAAGGAGAAGCGCATTGCGCAAATGAAGGCGGATATGCCGCTTGACTTGATCTGCGCCGGCTGCCCGGAGGCTTTCCGAGACGTGCTCAACTACGCGCGTTGCATGGAGTTTGAGGAGGAGCCGCAGTACCAGTTCCTGCATGTGCTTTTATGCTCGCTGCGTGACTCATGGGCTCTGGAGTTAAGCAGCAAGCCGAGTTGCGTGTCCGCGGACGGCACTGGTGGCGTGATGCCACAGATGCTGATGTTGAATGGCGACTGCTCTACTCACCAGCTTCCCAAGGGCCGAAACAGCGGAGACGGTATTGCGGGTGAGGGTGCGGTGGATGTGGCTGCAGCAGGGGTGGAACTTATCAAGAACACGGGTATTGTGTCTGGCGTTGTTGACCAGATTGATGGGATTGCCGAGATCCCAATGAGGATGTCGTCACGGGGTACTGGCGCGCCTGCCTTCTTCAGCGACGCCATCGGCCAGGGTTTCCTGTCGGGTAACGGCACAGATGCTGGACCGCTATCGGCGCGCATCGACTGTCTGAACGACCAGTCGTTCCCAACCCCACCACTGGATTTGCAGCTGCTGTGTAGGTCGCCGCAACTGCGGCAGATGTGGTAAGGGACGGGCGACATTGCCGATCACCCCCAGAGGTGTTCAAGGAGCCGGGGAACAATGGAAAGGTGTGGTGGGGGGGACCCCTACAAAAAAGAAAAAGCTTCCGTGCAGCAGAGAGTGTGTGTGTGTGTGCGCTCTAGCTGGGTAGATCTCTCTCTGCGCTTGGGGGCGTCGAAGTGTGCCTCCCTCTTACCAAACTCACCCGATTCCTCCCTCAATATCCCTTCCTCTCTTTCTCTTTCCTAACTCACTTTTTCGTGAGCGCGCCCGTATGTAGGTACATGCGCGAGTCGGCTTTCTCTGTTTTCTCCTTTCCCTTTTTCATGTCCTCGGCTCCTCTTTGCCGGTAACGTTTGAGGCCCTCCCTCCCCCCTCTTTCCCCTCCCCTCCTCCAAGGTCCCGTCCCTCTCTCCCTCTGTACGGAACCGTTTTTGCCTTTTCCTTTATTGCCGCTGCGTGTCTGTGTGCTTTGATTCTTTGACCAGTTCTTCATTCTGTGCTCTTTTATTGGTTGGTTGGTTTGTTTGTTTCCCGGCTCTCCTCTTCGCTCCTCATGGGCCTCTTCTTCGCGAGTTTCTCCTCTCTCTTCTCCCTCGTCCCCCCTTTTCTCTTCTTTTTTTTTTCGCCCTTTTCTCGTCGTTGTGGTGGTGGTGCTTTTCATGTCTATTTTTTCTTATTTTTATTTAATTTTATTTTATTTTTTTTTTTTTCCGTTGTGCCTCACCTCTCGCATGTGTGTGTGTGTGGTG